>NC_053028.1:656970577-657240477 GCF_003073215.2 Triticum urartu | reverse complement strand
GAGTTGATACGTCTCCAACGTATCTACTTTTCCAAACACTTTTTCCCTTGTTTTGGACTCTAACTTGCATGATTTGAATGGAACTAACCCAGACTGACGCTGTTTTTAGCACAATTACCATGGTGTTATTTATGTGCAGGAGCAAACATTCTCAGAATGACCTGAAACTTCACGGAGCCACTTTTCAGAAAATAAGAAAAATTCCTGCCAAAGATGAAGGACAAGGGGCCGACCACCATGCCACGAGGGTGGGAGGCGCGCCTGCCCCCCTAGGGCGCGCCCCCTACCTTGTGGGCCCCCTGTTGCCTCTCCAACTCCAACTCCACCTCCATATGTTGAGTTTCGATGAGAAAAAAATCAGAGAGAAGAAATCATCGCGTTTTACGATACGGAGCCGCCGCCAAGCCCTAAAACCTCTCGGGGGGCTGATCTGGAGTCCGTTCGGGGCTCCGGAGAGGGGAATCCGTCGCCATCGTCATCATCAGCCATCCTCCATCACCAATTCCATGATGCTCACCTCCGTGCGTGAGTAATTCCATCGTAGGCTTGCTGGACGGTGATGGGTTGGATGGGATCTATCATGTAATCGAGTTAGTTTTGTTAGGGTTTGATCCCTAGTGTGCACTATGTTCTGAGATTGATGTTGCTATGACTTTGCTATGCTTAATGCTTGTCACTAGGGCCCGAGTGCCATGATTTCAGATCTGAACCTATTATGTTTTCATCAATATATGAGTGTTCTTGATCCTATCTTGCAAGTCTATAGTCACCTATTATGTGTTATGATCCGTTAACCCCGAAGTGATAATAATCGGGATACTTACCAGTGATGACCGTAGTTTGAGGAATTCATGTATTCACTATGTGTTAATGCTTTGTTCTAGTTCTCTATTAAAAGGAGGCCTTAATATCCCTTAGTTTCCGTAAGGACCTCGCTGCCACGGGAGGGCAGGACAAAAGATGACATGCAAGTTCTTTTCCATAAGCACGTATGACTATGTTCAGAATACATGCCTACATTATATCAATGAACTGGAGCTAGTTTTGTGTCACCCTAGGTTATGACTGTTACATGATGAACCGCATCCGGCATAATTCTCCATCACTGATCCATTGACTACGAGCTTGCCTTATATTGTTCTTCGCTTATTTACTTTCCTGCTACTATTGCTATCATCACTACAAAATACCAAAAACATTACTTTTACTACTGTTACCTTTTGTTACCATTATCACTACTATCATATTACTTTGCTACTAAAACACTTTCCTGTAGATATTAAGTTTCCAGGTGTGGTTGAATTAACAACTCAGCTGCTAATACTTGAGAGTATTCTTTGGCTCCCCTTGTGTCGAATCAATAAATTTGGGTTGAATACTTTACCATTGAAAACTGTTGCGATCCCCTATACTTGTGGGTTATCATAGCGTCCCTCGTGTATGGCTCTGAGCTCTTGCCAATCGCTGGTGTTTTGGGTGTTCAAGTTGTGGAAGGCGCAGAATGGTCGGCCTTTCTTGGATGACTCGGGCTGATCTCTGCCTCGCTTGATGTCGGGCTCCATTGCGAGCACAGCTACCTCCTTGCGCTTCACGTCCTTGGCCTTGGCCTTCTTCTCCTCCGCGCCCACGGCTGGCGGCTCAAGGAGAGAGAGGCACCTCTCCTCAGCTCTTGCGCACCTGGTCGCCAGGATGAACAGCTCTTGAGATGTGCAGAGCTCTTCGTGGATGGCGAGCTCTTCCTTCATCTTGACGTCGCGGAAGCCGTCGAAAAACACAGAGATGATGGCCTCGTCTGTGACCTTGGGGATCTTGAGGCGGGTGTTGTTGAAGCGTTGGATGTACTTCTGGAGGGTCTCTCCTGGTTGCTGCCTGATGCAGCGTAGATCACCTGCGGTCGGAGGGCGGTCGTGAGTGCCCTGGAAGTTGGTGACGAAGCGGTCGCGCATCTCGTCCCAGGAGGAGATCGAGCCGTGCTGCAGATTCAGGAGCCAAGAGCGAGCTCCATCCTTGAGAGCCATGGGAAACCAGTTCGCCATGACCTTTTCATCGCCGTTGGCCGCTTCGATGCTCAGCTCATAGAGCTGCAGGAACTCCACGACGGGTCGGCGGTACCATCGTAGCGAGGAGTCAGATCCGGCTTGAACTTGCCCGGCCAAGCGATGCTATGCAGCTCGGGGGTGAAGGCACGGCAGCCAGCCATGGTAGCCGGGGCCCGCTTCGGAGGTGGAGCTTGGTCTTGACGAGGTCCGCGCTGCGCCGCTGCGGGTGGTGCGCGGCCTCGACGAGGTGGCGCGAGAAGTGCAGGTGCAGCTTCTTGTGGCCGCAGAATTTCTTGGCAGCTTCTCTCTTTGCGCGTGGGCACCTGGCGTGGTGGATCACGTCGCGGAGCCGCGCGCCCCGGTGCCAAGGCGACGTCTTGGGGCTGAGATGGTGGAGGCGCGCCATGAGCCCCGTCGCCCGTGGCTGGTTGAGGGGGAGGCAGAGAGTGGGACGGCGCCGGAGAGCCCCCCGCGGCGCGGACGAGCTCGGCGACGCGTTCGAGCCACTCCTCATAGAGGTCGTTGATGGGGCGGTACCGCAGGAGCTCATTCGTTGCGAGGAACGCGGCCCGTGCCTCCATGGGAGCACGGCGCGCATGAGACGAAGAACCGGCAGGGGTCAGCGATGGAGTGGCGGTGCGGCCGTCCTGCCGCACCGAAGGATGCAGCGAGGACGCATGCTGCTCGTTCCCCGCCAGGCCGGTGGCAGCGTTGGCGGCGGGGGACGGAGAACGGCGATGTGGCCCGCCGACGGGAGCCGTCTGAGCGACGCGGGCGGTGAGGGCAGCCCGACACTCAGCTCGAGCACGGCGAGAGTCCGCCATGGAGACGATGGAGCGATGAACTAATGGAAGGGAGGCTACGGCGCACCCCTACTTGGCGCTCCAAATGTCGGATGTGGGGTTCCGGCAAACCCTTGAGGTTCGAACACTGGGGTGCGCGCAAAGTCTTTCCCTCCTACCAATCTACGCCCTAGCTCACTAAGATCTCGCGGACGAACTCGACGAACTCGCAACACAGAAAGACACGAGGTTTATGCTAGTTCGGGCCACCATTGTGGTGTAATACCCTACTCCAGTGTGGTGGTGGTGGATTGCCTCTAGGGCTGATGATGAATAGTACAAGGGAAGAACATCCTCCTGAGGTTGAGGTGTTCTTGAGCTCGGTGAGCTTGTGTGTGTGGATGGTCTGAATGATCCGTCCCTTACTAAGGTGGTGGCTAGTCCTATTTATTTTGGCCCTGGTCCTCTTCCCAAATATCGAGCGGGAAGGGAGCCAACAATGGCGGGCTAATTCGAAGGGGGACAACTAGTACAAGCTATCCAGACAAAAGTGGTCTTCGCCTGTGAAAAGCTCTGTGGTGACGCCGTCTTGGGCTCCACGATGACCTCCATTTTGGCGTTCTCCTGGTCTTGGTCTCGTTACACCAATATAGCAACCTTTGCCTGATGCCTCGGTACTCTTCGCATGCGCTGGCCTCCTTAGCACCAAAGAGGAAACAAGGACGCTGTGCGCGCTGGCGCCCGCCTGGTGCCGTGCGTCATGGCTCACGTCACGAGGGCCTCGTGAGGTTAGCCCCACCTTGATATCTCCGCTCCTTGTGAGCCTGCCAGCTAGGCCACTCCAGAGGGGGTCTTACGTCGTCCGCCTCGCGAGGCTTGGACCCTCGCGAGGGTCTTGGATGCTTTGTTAGTGAAGATGGGCCGTACAGCCTGCTGGCTCAGCCACGCCGTGGGCCGCAGGCAGGCAAGTCTGGGGACCACCGTTCCTAGGACGCCGACACCGTCCCCTCGAACCGTGCCATTTTTCTTGACTTGTCTTCATTTTCGCAGGGATAGAGAGACGCTGGCCCAGAGGGTGGCATAGAGTGCCAAGGCTTCGGCGGGCAGCCAGCCCCCGGCTGGCACCTCGAGTACGCCGCTAGTGGTGGTGGAGAGCAGCCCCCGGCACAACCCCCAGTGTGCGTTCATCACTCGCTCCCCTTTGATGTGTGCTGGGGCACGATTTCCTGGTGCTGACCTTGCCGTGGTTTCAGGAGGAGAACGGCAGCAGGAGGAGCCACTGAGGGCCACCCCAACGCGCCGCCCCCATTGACCACGCCACCCCGTGGGGGGGTCCCTGGCCAGGGCGCCATGTACCGAGCCCATGCGCATGGAAGAGGAAGAGGTGAACCCGGGCGCCAGCAGCTCCGTCCCGGCACCGAATGTCGGTGGGGAGGGGGCCACTTTATCCCAGCTTGGCGCAGGTGAGTTGTTTGCCTCCTGTTCCCGCTCATTTTTCTTCTTTCAAATTTTGATCTTGGCTTCGCCTTATTCTCTTTCTTGGAACCCAGATCCTTCATCGGCGGATCGGGAGGACGTGGACACCGTCATCGAAGATGTTGCTAGAGAGGCCGTGGCCGAGGCCGACAAGATCGTCGCTGAGGAGGCCGCCAATGACGTTGCTGAGGACGCCGCTGAGGGGCCTGCCGGGGAGGCTAGCAAGGCCGCTGCCGAGGAGGAGTAGGTGGTCGGCGACCAACCTTCCTCCTCCGCCGCTTCTGGCTCGGGCAAATATCTGAAGGTGGGCGACGACTTATTCGTCCACCTCCCATGGACAGCGAGCACCAGGTCACCCGCCGAGGGGGATGTGTTCGATGACGAGGTGCTTGGCGCCGCTGGGCTTGAGGTCGTCAACGGACCGAGCAGCAGCGGCGACGGTTCCCAGGAAGAGCGGCTCCTCCAGAGCATGAGCGCCAGCTTCCACAAGCTTCAGGCGCTTCACCATGCCCTCCCGGACAAGGCCAAGTCTAGGGTGGCAGCGGTGGACAAGGTGGAGGCGGACCTCGAAGGGCACGTCGTCGAGGCACAGGCTTGGTTCTGCCAGGCCTGTGAGGAATTCAAGGCCGCCCAGGACTAGCTGGCCGAGCACAAGTTGGAGCTTGTCATGAAGCAGGCCGACATCGAGAAGGCTCAGGAGACAGCGAGTCGACGGGCCGCCAAGGAGGAGGCCGCTCGGCTATAGCACCAGGCCGAGCTGAACTCCCTGGAGGAGGACCTTGCTGCTCGCAAGGAGAAGCTCGCGGCGACACTCCGCGGCAAGGACGAGGAGGTCCAGGAGCTCGTCGTGCAGCGGACCCAGAAACTGGAGCAGAGGCACGAGGAGGCCCTCAATGCTCAGGCCCAGGCCCATGCTGGCAAGGTGAACGAGCTGGAGGCGGAGCGTGACGGGCTGAAGAGGCAGGTCCAGGAGCTGACGGGGGAGAGGGACGCGGCCAAGGGCGCTTTGGCTGACGCACATGCTGTAGTCCTCGAGAAGATCGAGCTACTCTCCACGGCCAACGAGTCCATCAAGGACCTGAAGCTGAAGCTAGAGAGTCTTGAAGGGACGCTCTCGGAGGTCAGGGTCTGGGAGGGGACCCTGACCAAGAATCTGGAGGAGGAGAGGCAGCTGCGGAAGAATGATGCCGCCAGCCACGCAGAGTTCGTGGCGGGTGAGAAGCTCTGGATCAGCCGCCTCGCCGATGTCGCCGGCATTATCACCACGCAGCTGGCTACCATGGGGATGCCAAACGTGAGGTACGTCCTGGAGCCGAACATGAGTCCTAATGCCAGGATGAATCTGTTCTTCGAGGGTGATCTCGGGGCCCTGGAGCGGTTCCACTCCAACAGGGCGGCCTCTCTAGCCGAAGAGGCCCGGAGGCTTTACCGGGGTGCCATGACCAAGGTCCTCACCAAGATAGCATACTGGAACCCTGACCTCGACTTCGAAGCTTAGCTGGATAGCTTGCCGGATGACGTGGACCCTGCGCCGCTCGAGGAGCGCATCAAGCCCGTCATCGGCCGCATCGACGGAGTTCGGAGGGTACAAGGCCAGCGTCGGGACTAGGCACCCCGTTTCATCTCGCCGCTACAGGTTCATGACCAAGACAATTTTTATCCTTAGTTAGATCCGCACCAACAAATGATGTAATATAACTCTACGGTACTTTTGAAACGATGCATGTTATTTTCCTGTTCGATCTCCCTTTGTATGTCCACCCTACGTTAATCGAGTAGGTTTGTCGGTGCAAAAACCCAGGTGGCATCTTGAGGACGCATCCTCAATGGCCTACCGGGCATGCTTGCTGCTGGGCAAACCACCTCGCTGCTCTTGACGCGGCCGCTCGAGCTGTCGAGCAGACTCGAGACAGAACGAGAGCTTTGCCAATCGCAGAAGGTCACCCTGCCGTTCTCGACGCAGCCGCTCGAACTGTTGAGCGGACTCGAAATAGAACAAGGGCGTTGCCAATAGTGGTAGGGCCCCATTGCATGCAAGTTTTCCATACACAGGGTAAGATCGTCGAGGACGATAACCATATATATATAAAAGAATTACTCGAAGTTTTGCATGACTTAGCTTTTCTGCCGCTGCGTGATCGTTCGCCGCGTCCATCATGGATGCCATTTGTTCGTTCATCTTCTTAATTGAAGTGACGATCACGATGAAGCCGTTGCTTCATCCAGACCGGATTCTCACAACTGCGCACCCCTACCTGGTGTGCCAGAGATGTCGGTGGGAAATAAAACCTATGGGGTCATTGGGATCCCTTCTACGGTCGGCGGGCGCGGGGTTGTGCAAAGAGCGGTCTGGCGGTCAGCACACAAATCGTTTACACAGGTTCGGGCTGCGGAGACGCGTAAAACCCAAGTCTTGCTTTGATATGTATTTAGGTGTTCTTGTGTTCTTGAAGTAGCTGCAGTGGCTCTCTCGTCCAAAAGATCCGAATCCCCCTCCAGTATGCCTCGGGCCTCCTTTTATAGACAAAAAGGGGTTGCCACAGTGGCACACAGGAGGTGGAAAGGTGTATAGGGGCTGAGTCTATCCCCTGGCATCATTGGACAAACACATTTAATGCGCTGCCAATGTGACCCTCCTGCTTTATTGGGGACGACAAAGAAGCTCGTCCCAGCTGTCGTCGCCTCGCCTGGCTCCGATGTGCGTTCAAGCTGACGAGGCATTGTAGCGCCACATTGGCTGGCTGCTGGGCTGGCGCGGTGGTGGAGCCTTCACGAAGATCTGCATGCCACCACGCAGGTGCTTGCTGAGTTGGTGTAGAGGCCGCACGCTGTGACACAAATGCCTGCCCAGCTGGTCGAGCTGGCAGCTGTATGGGAGCGGCGGTGGAGGCTTTAGCAGATGCGGGCCTGGCTGTAGCCCCGCGGGCACTCGGCAAGGGTCTTGCCGAGGGCCCAGCAAGGGTCTCACTGTGGCACCGCGGTCGTCCCCGACAAGGGTCTTGCCGGGGGTCTCGTGGATCTCCTTGGCAAGGATCTCGCCAAGGGTCGTCGACTTCTGTTTCCATCTGATCTTGTGTGTATATGATCTCTACAAAGATCTGCATGCCACCAAGGAGGTGCCTCCCGAGCCTTGGTTCCAATATGGCTTAGGAACCCCTTAGGCTCAAGGGTGGCGCGCTCTGCTGGTGTCAGGCAAGTTGCCCCGGCAAGGATCTTGCCGAGGCTGCGGAAGCCACCCCGGCAAGAGTCTTGCCGGGGGAGTCCACCTCGCCCTCTTGCTCTCTTTGCGTCTCTGGTCTTGGCGTTGCTCTGGTTGTGTTGTGCTCCGGTATCCCTCCTCTGCCCTGCTTAGTGTGGCCATGGGCGCGGCTCTGACTGCCCGTGCACAAGTAAAGGGGTGCAAAAGGAGAGCCCCTAATTTTGTACACCGACACCATGGAAGAGATTTGAGAGAGAGAGAGAGAGGGCGAGCGAGGGGAGGATGTAGATGAGAATGCAGGTGGGACGACGTGAGCAAGGTAGTACTTATTGGCGGTCGTAATATAGATCGACTGGGACAGTACAAACGCCGGTCGCCGGAATTTATGAGTACTGTAGTTTGAATTACACACGTTTCCTGTAGCAAAATCCATGTGTGAACATAATAGCCAAAATCCGTGTGTGAACATAATAGCTGACGGTTTCCAATGCAGAACCATGTCTGATTAATGATCCCCGCCATTCACCTACTAAACCTCGAGCCGCGAGATAGACTGCCAATCGTGTGGGGGCGGTTGTCTTGCCAGATCTTTACATTTTCTCTTTTGAACACCAGATATTTACATCATCTGATGATTTTTTAACTCGCACACAAGTACACAAAAATATGATTTTTTAAACCGTTATGGTTAGGCGTTGCATGTAGACGTAGTTCAAATTTGAATTACGGTCACTAAATGGTTAGAAAATCACTTAAATGTCTTTAAAAGGTCAAATGACCTCTGAAATTTTCCAAATTTTCACAAGACAGTTGTATCAGTGCACGTTAAACGTAAAAAAATTGAAGGTCATAAGAGGAAGCTATCTCCCATTCGTCATCAAACATGCATTGTTCCCTCTTGGAACCACGAACCATCTAATGAGTTGCTCTGGTTTGTGAGGGGTGTGTGTCCAAACTTTCGCCAAACAGGCCATTTTTTACCACATCATCTTGGTGGCATGACATTAAATCAAGCAAGGTTTCATGTTTTTCTGATCATCTATCTATACCTATACTAATTATGCACTTCTCAGAAATTCCCACGTTAATAAGTAATCAGGAGCCGTTAATCTGGTGGGGCCGAGTTATTACGGTTGAGATTAGCCCATAAAATAATTAGTTAAAAATTACCCACCCATGCCATCAGTTTATTTGCACGTCAGGTACAAAAGTTATTCGCCTATGCAATCATGTTGTTTGCACATCATGTGTTATCGTAACAAATAAAGGTAATTTTTATTTATCCGTTTCATCTCAATGGACCACCGAGAATTAAAAAAAAGAAGCACAGGGAGAGGCTGATGTCTTCACGTCATCTCTTCTGAATATATAACCATGCCTAAAAAAACTCCAGAGATGAATAATCCCAATTGATCAGCTAATGAAAAGGCCCAACGTTGATCAGCTAATGAAAAGGCCCAGCGAGGTTGCCGGCTTGCCATCCTCATGGCACCGCCATGCCTGCCTTTCAGTTTTGGTCAGGCGCCATCTGTAGCAGGTTCGTCTCGGCAAGCTCGAGCGGTTGATCCACTCTTATCCTATGCCATCACGGTATCCTCACAGACTCACGTTGCCCTATTTGCCCTGCAGCTCCATCCAGCCCCTCTTAATTGCCAATCTACGGATCATACAGAGAAGGCCGAGTAAATGGCCCAGCGCCGGAGGCCAGCCAATTCCGGCGTGGATTCTAACCAAACGCGATGAACATGTATCAGGTTTGCACAGCATCCATGCCTTTATGTGGCTGGTAGTATGATTTCCGCTTACAAACAGATTGTACAAAGAAATTGCAGTAAACAGCCCGGTGCCGGTGGCCAGCCGTATTCCGGCGAGGAATCCACCCACATGCGATGAACAACTATCAGCTGGTTTGCACTGCATCCATGCCTTTGCGGTGTTGGATTACGATTTGCTTGATAAAATATATGTCTTTACTAATGTTCAAGATGTGCAGGATGATGCTTAGTTTAACAACAAGAATTTGTTGTCTTTATTTCAGAACTTATTCCCTGCACTCGAACTTTGTAGCAACTGATCGATAACCCGCATGTTGCTAATTCTGTAGTTTTATATAGCCTAGACGTTCTCCCTAACCTCTTGGAGGAATTTGGTTTATCCCACTGTTTATAAACAATCGCATGATACCTTTGTAGTTCAGTTTGGAAGATAGGAAGAAAACAGAAGCTAGCAACAGCAGCACCGCTTTGTCCGGCAAGCCCTGTTATAGTTCTTCCTGTAATGAAGAAATCAAGAGCAATTTATACAAGAGGAAAATCTGGGGCACTCATCCGGGCACCTCATGGAAGTAAGTTTTTGCCACGTATGTCCATCATCGATGTAGTCCATAAGGAAATCTCACACATCCCTTTTGATATGAACTATTAAATTTGTTCACATTCTCTCTTTCCAGTATATATGCATAGTTTGCCAGTCAAAAAGTCAACCAATGATCTGTGGTTGGATGTTCACCGGAGTGACCAGTGTCGATCAATCGATGCATGCAGCAGCGTCGTACACCGGTCAAGACTCAAGGCAATGTGTCCAACTGTAGGTATGTAAATACACACAACTAGCATGTTTTACATTAGTCAAGTCTAAGCATATGGAGATGTGTTAACCTTAATCAGAGCTGTGTTGAGGTTGTTCAAGCCGTGTCCATGTATTTCCTCTTATTGGCTCTCTTAATTACCAATGCTATACCTTCATGCAGTTTTGTGTGGGTTTGTCGCCCAACTCACTGTGCCTGATAATGAGCGTCTCAAGTAGAATACCTACTGATGTTGATGAATTAACAAATCAATCTGTTGATCTTCATCTCTTTGACAACATGTGGAGCATATATCATATTATCAAGCGCTTTTGTTATATCAATTGTTAGTGAGTACTTCCAATCCATTGTCTTTTTTTGGTCTCTTTGTTGTCTTCTTCATAAGGAAATCTCACACATCCTTTTCATATTATTATTTTCACGTTCTCTCTTTCCAGTATATATGCATGGTATGTCGGACAAAAATTTAGCAATTGATCTATGGTTGGATGTCCGTCGAAGTCACCAGCATTGATCAATCAACGCCTACAGCAGCGTCGTGCATACACGGATCGACTCGAGGCCAATGTGTCCAACTGCAGGTACTATAAAGACACATAATTAGTAGATTTATATTAGGCATTTCTAAGCATATGGAGATGTGTTAGCCTTCATCAGGGTTGTGTTATTTCTAAGCACACAAATTTTTTGCTTGCACTATGTCGTGGCCAAGGATGAATACACAACCTGGTGAGGATTTATGCTTGATGAGGTATGTGTTCGTATTTAACATTACATATGAAATTTAATATTATTTGTCTTTGTCTCTGTGTTTTGGCAAAGAATAGAATGAATAATTTCAACGATTTGAGTTGGTCTTTGGAAAATGCTTGCCTATGATTGTAATCCATAAGGAAATCTCACACATCCCTTTTCATGTAAATTATTCAATTTGTTCACATTCTCTCTTTCCAGTATATATATATGTGTGGTTTGTCAGTTAAAATTCAACCAATGATCTATGGTTGGGCATTCGCCGGAATCGCCATCGTCAACCAATCAACACCTGCAGCAAGGTAATTTCGCAAAAAAAAACACCTGCAGCAAGGTCATGCGTACACGGGTCAAGACTAAAGGGCAATGTGTACAACTGTAGGTATGTATAGACACATTACATTAGACAATTCTAAGCATATGGAGATGCATTATAGCCTTAATTAGAGCTGTGCTGAGGTTGTTCAGGCCATCCATATGTTTTCTCCTTAATTTCCACTGCTACTTTCTATTGAGAGTGTACCCATATGTGCTACAAATCCACGTCTCTGCAATGTTTCATTATAATTTCTCGCTCCGCCTTCAGCATATATGGGTGATTGCGCACACAAAGTTGTTTCCTGCAAGATGTAGTGGCCAAAGATGAACACAATACAAGGTGAGGATCGATGCTTGATTAGCTATCACTGGTAGAAAAAGGGCCTATAGTCCCGGTTCGTAAGGGCCTTTAGTCCCGGTTCCGGAACCGGGACTAAAGTGTCGGTACTAATACCTCCCCCCTTTAGTCCCGGTTCAATCCAGAACCGGGACTAAAGGCCCTCCACGTGGGCAGTGCGCAGAGCCCAGTCAGGAGACCCTTTGGTCCCGGTTGGTGGCACCAACCGATCCAGAACCGGGACTAAAGGCCCTCCACGTGGGCAGTGCACAGAGCCCAGTCAGGAGACCCTTTGGTCCCGGTTGGTGGCACCAACCGGGACCAATAGGCATCCACGCGTCAGCACTTCTGTGGCTGGGGTTTTTGTTTTTTTTTGAAAGGAGGGGGGGGTTGGGGGTTTTGGGGGGGTAATTTAGGTGTTCCATATATTGTGTTAGCTAGTTATAATTAATAGAGAGAAGTGTCCTCTGTTATGTCTGTGCTTGGTCGACGCTACATACTATACATACGTATATAGAGAGGACTAGACACGCTAGCTAGCTAGTAAGCAAACGAAGGAAACAGAAGATCGTCATGAACATATATGCATATATACAGAGAGAAGTGATATCGACCACCTCTCCTTCTCCGACAGATTGGTCGAACAACAAGTTCTGTATATCTATCTGACACTACCGGCTACATATATACAATAATTATCTCTTACAAATATAATCATACGGACTCAGGGTCCACATAGAATTCTCCGTCTTCAGGGATCACGTGGTCAAGAAAGAATGCCGCCAATTCCTCTTGAATTGCTCGCATGCGAGCTAGTGCTAGGAGTTCATCCCGCTTCCGAAACATCTAATTTGAAGAAGGGGGTCAATACATACATATATATATATATATATATATAAATGAATGAAACTCAACACAAATGATGGTAATAAAATAAAATTGTGAATGTTGTTATTTATGTACTTCATATTGTTCGTTAGAGTACCCGCCCCACTCACAGGTCGTGTGGCGGATGGACTCGCAGATGTAGTATCCACAGAAATCATTCCCTTGTTCCTGCCACAACCACTTTACAAGAAATAGAGGTCAATCAAACTGATAAGCAAGAATGCTAAATGGTATTGATGAAACTAGCGCTTGAATCACTAGGAGATGCGCGGAACATGCTACTATAGTACTTACTTTCGGGTGTCTAAATTCCAGCTCCTTCGGCAGTCCCGGAACTGTTTTGGTGAATTTTCTCCAAACCCTGCCGGACAAAGAAAACAATTACTTGATATCAGGAAATGAACAAAGTTGCTGATATGGTGGATAATGATCGATTTAACTTACTTCTTGAGGATTTCAGTCATGTCCGCATACTCCTTGGGATCTTTTCGTTTAGAGTCCAAGACGGTTACTACTCCCTGCTCAAGCTTAATCTCTAGGAGAATATAGTGGTAACTGCACACACATGCATAACTCATCAATTACATTACTATAACCTTGACTAATATATAAGGGAAACCGAATACGCACAAGATAGTAACACTCACCTGAAGTTGTAAGGAAAGAGTATTATATCTTTGTTTTGATTTATTACGAACGATCGTAGCAAGCTGGCCTCGGTAGCTGCGGCATGAAGTTTAACCTGAGTTGCATCTATGAGATATGTGTTAATGAACCCAATATCACCGACTTGTCTTTTCTTCAATTCGACGATCTTCAATCTGCATAATATAGTGAGGATGATTATAAATACATGCAATGAAAGAGCTAAGCTATATAGAGAAACTTCATGACAGAAGTAGTACTACTTACAGACAGTAGCAGGCGACCGTTGTTTTATTGAGGGCCAATTGATTGAAAAACTGATAGAACTCCTCAAATGGAACAGGCAACAGATCAATTCCAACGTGGTCATGCTCCGGTTTAACTCTCGCATACAAAGTACTCCTCCCCCCAGAGTCTCTGCAGATTTTCAAGTACCAATCATGCAATCTTCGCATCATCGTTGATAGAGATCTTTCATCTTTGACGAGAGGCTTCCCGTACTCGTATCTTTGTATCTGCACGTCCATGGGTTCATAATGTACTTCGTCGGGCAGGTAATCTGCAAGATTGCTATAACCGGGCACCATCCTCGGATCATTATCGACGTTGTGGCTAGGAACCTTGAGCGGGGGGCACGATTGCTTCGCTTGTTCGCCGAGCTGGGCAATTTGTTTCCCAGCTCTTCGTTCTTTCAGCCTTTGATCACTGACAGTACTTCCCGACCGCTCCGCTTCGGCAAATTCCTTTCCAATAATGCGGTCATAGTTTCCTTTCGGCGGATCAGACTTCGGTGGTTTTGTCAGGGCAGCCAGAGTGCGCTTCACTTTCACCCGATCTACCTTCTCCTCCGGAGGTGGATGTTTCTCACCCCTTCAAAGAATTTCTTCACTTCTTCTCGCGCGATCTCGGCGTTCTCCTCCTGGGTCCTCTCGTATGGTAACTTCTCTGGAGTCTTCAGAGAAGGACCGAATCTGTATGTCCTCCCGCCTCTGGTTGTAGTGCTAGACGCCGACCGAGCAGACGTAGCGGTTGTCTTCTTTCCTTGCTTAAGCGGCGGAGGAGAAGGACTACGACGCGCCGGAGCAGCTGGAGCGGCGGCAGGTCTCTTCCGCCCTTGCTGACGAGGCGGAGAAGGAGGAGGCTGGCTGCTCGGGCGCGTCGGCGCAGGCGGAGAAGGAGGCGAAGTGCCGCCACGCGCCGGAGAAGGAGCCGGCCGAGGGCCCTGATCGTCACTCGCCGGAGGAGAAGGCGGTGGAGGCGGAGTGCCCTGACTCGCCGGAGGAGGAGGAGGAGGCGGAGGCGTCCAGTTCGAAAGGTTGATGAGCTCCTTCCGCCATAGGCATGGAGTCTTCAAAGCAGACCCCAGCCGAGTCTCCCCTTCACCGGTAGGGTGGTCAAGCTAGAGGTCCTCAAATCCCTCTGTTATCTCATCCACCATCACCCTAGCATATCCTTCTGGAATCGGCCGGCAGTGAAAAGTTGCGCCGGGTTCAGTAGGATAAACAGAGCCAACAGCCGCCTTGACCTTCAAATTCATCCATTGCGTCATAAGGTGGCAATTTTGAGACTCCGTGATAGCATCCACGGGATAGCTGGCAGGAGCCGTCAAGGCATGCTCTGGCTGAAGCAGCTCGGTGGAAGCCACGCTGCTTCTGCGCTGAGATGGTGGGGTAGCTTCGGGGGAGGCTTCGGCAGTACGTTTGCTGCGATTTGCTTCTCATTCCTCTATCGCGTCTACCCTTGCTTGCAGCACCTGCATTTGGGTCTGCTGCACTTTTTTCCTCCTCTCATGGGATTTGTAACCGCCTGCGTCCGGAAACCCAACCTTCCACGGAACGGAGCCTGGCGTACCTCGTGTCCGTCCAGGGTGCTCAGGATTCCCGAGGGCCATTGTGAGCTCGTCGTTCTCTCTGTCTGGAGAGAACGCCCCTTCCTGCGCTGCTTCGATATACTTCTTAAGCTTACTGACTGGTATGTCCATTTGATCGTTCGTCCAAATGCACTTTCCTGTTTCAGGGTCCAGGGTTCCGCCAGCCCCGAAGAACCAAGTCCGGCAACGGTCTGGCCAGTTATTTGTCTCTGGTTCGATCCCTTTATGAACCAGATCATTCTCACTCTTGGACCACTTAGGCCGGGCTACGAGGTATCCACCTGACCCCGTGCGATGGTGAAGCTTCTTCTTCGCAGCATTTTGCTTGTTTGTCGCCGACATCTTCTGACTCTTTTCCGATGTCTTGTAGGCCACAAATGCGGGCCAGTGATCTCTGATCTTCTCATATCTGCCCTTGAATTCTGGTGTCTCATTATTTTCGACAAACTTATTCAGCTCTTTATTCCACCTCCTGAATAGTTCTGCCATCCTCTTCAGAGCAAAAGACTTGATTAATTTCTCTTTAATTGGGTTCTCTGGATTATCCTCTGGCGGTAGGGTGAAATTTGACTTCAGCTCAGTCCAAAGATCATTTTTCTGCATATCATTGACATAAGACACCTCAGGGTCTTCTGTAGCCGGCTTAAACCATTGCTGGATACTTATCGGGATCTTGTCCCTAACCAGAACCCCGCACTGAGCAACAAATGCGCTCTTCGTCCGGAGGGGTTCAATAGGTTGGCCGTCGGGCGCGATTGCTATGATCTCAAACTTTTCATCCGAGCTCAACTTTTTCTTCGGGCCTCGTCTCTTTACCGAAGTTGTGCTCGATCCGGAGGGCTAGAAAAAAGAACAGAGACTTAATTAATATGTGTACATACCAAAACAATGAATGCATCAATCAGCTAGTCAGCATAGGCTTAACTAATATATATACCTGGCCGGACTCGGTTCGGTCACCGGAGCCGTCCTCATGTTCTTCTTCTTGCACCGGCATTAGGTCACCGTAGCCAGCTTGTTCACCCTCTCCTTCCAGACCATCGGTTTCGTTGAGAAACAACGAGATGGCATCACTTCCTTCTGCGATTATGTCCCTCAACAACGCTTCTTTTGTTGCTTCGTCTAGGGCGGTGTCCATAGTTTCTACAAATATTTACAACATGGCAATTATTATTCAAACATGATAGATGGATATATTACTGCCAAACGTAGAACTAGCTACCTAATCATAGTAAGCTATCGGGAGGGGGTATATATCGACAACGACGACACTACATCTATGTCCCTCGACGACCCTCGTTCCCGATAAAAAAAAGAAGAAGAAGAAGAAAAATAAGAGGAGAAGAAAGAATAGAGGAGAAGATCTCCTCTATTCTTTCTTCTCCTCTTTTTTTTCTTCTTCCTCTTCTTTTTTTATCCTCTTCTTCCTCTCATGTTCGATAGGATCGCCGAGGGGTCGGGAGGTTGCCTAGTGTCAAGGGATTCAGCAAAACCATGTCTTCATCATTAGGCGAAAGTAACATGTGCATGATGGTACGAAGCTCTTCAAAGTTGTTCTGGAACGGAGTCCCAGATAGGATAATTCGCTTTTTGGTACAAAGTTCAGCAAGAGCCTTTCGAATATCACTATTTGGAAGGCCTTTGCTGAATTGGTACCAAAAGGAGGATTATTCTATCCGGGACTCCATTCCAAAACAACTTTGCAGAACTTCGTACCAACATGCCCTGGTTACTTCCGGCTAATGATGAAGTCATGGATTTCTTCAATACTTTGACACTAGGAAACCTCTCTCGACCCCTCGGCGATCCTCGACCCCTCGATGACCCTGGAACCCTCGACCCCTCGACGATCCTCTTCTTCCTCTCATGTTCAAGAGGATCACCGAGGGGTCGGGAGGTTGCGTAGTGTCAAAGGATTCAACAAAACCATGTCTTCATCATTAGGCGAAAGTAACATGTGCATGATGGTACGAAGCTCTTCAAAGTTGTTTTGGAACGGACTCCCAGATAGGATAATCCGCCTTTTGGTACAAAGTTCAGCAAGATCCTTCCGAATATCGCTATTTGGAAGGCCTTTGCTGAATTGGTACCAAAAGGCGGATTATTCTATCCGGGACTCCATTCCAGAACAACTTTGCAGAACTTCGTACCAACATGCCCTGGTTACTTCCGGCTAATGATGAAGGCATGGATTTCTTCAATACTTTGACACTAGGAAACCTCTCTCTACTTTCGGCTAATAAGAATAAGAATAAGAAGATGAAGAAGAAGAAGAAGAAGAAAAGAAGAAAAAAAAGAGGAGAAGAAGAAAGGAATAGTGGAGTATTTCTATTTTCTCTTCTTCTCCACTATTCCTTTCTTGTTCTCCCCTTCTTTTTCTTCTTTTTCTTCTTTTTTCTTCTTCTTATTTATTTCTCCTCTTCTTTTCGGTAGAGGAAACCCTAAATAGCTAGCAAGTATCGTGGGTGTGAGATACATGTGGCCTTCGGTGTCGGACACTACATCCACGTCCCACAAGTGACGTGGGCGTCGAAGCCCGTGCCACTTGTGGGATGTGGGTGTAGTGTCCGACACCGACGGTACATGTATCTCACACTGACGATACTTTCTATTTAGGGTTTCTCCTCTACCGCTCCTCGACCTCTCGACGACCCTCGTTCCCGATAAAATAAAGAGGAAGAAGAATAAGAAAAAAGAAGAAAAGAAAGAATAGAGGAGAAGACTTCCTCTTCTTCCTCTCCTCTTCTTCTCCCTCTTCTTCCCCTTCTTTTTTCTTCTTCTTATTTATTTCTCCTCTTCTTCCTCTCCTCTTCTTCTTCTTATTTAGTTCTCTCGACCCCTCATCCCTCTCTCGACCCCTCGATGACCCTCGTCCCTGATAACATATTTTTTCTCCCCTCGACACCTCTCGACCTCTCGTTGCACTCTCGACCCCTCATCATCATCTATCACCCCCCTCGTTTTCTTTAGCATATATCCATGAACAAAATAGAGGAGAAGATCGAAGAAAAAAAAGAAGCCTTCCTCTTCTTATTTTCCTTTTTCCACTCCTTCCTTTTCTTCTTCTTCTTCTTCTTCTTCCTTCTTCCTCTTTTCTTCCTTTTCCTTATTTTACTTTTTCCTCTACACTAACCTAAAATCGATATCTACTAATTAACAACCTAAATAAAAAAATGAATACATATATGAAAAAGAACATCATATAAAAAAACATTTTTGACATATTTAGCATATTCTGATCCATAGTTCAAAATTTTCAAATTTCATTCAAATGAAATTTGAATCGGATTCAAATAACTTGTTGAAAACCTATTCTAAACCTCTCCAAAAATTCTGAAATTTTGCCATCGCCTTTGTCTTGCATCAGTACCTCACCACAATTTTTTTTTAAATTCCAAAAATGCCCAAAGCCATCTAGCATTTCATCAAACACCTTCTATATGGACAAAAAAATTCCTCCTGTTCCAAAAAATTCAGAAAAGTGGACAGCGCGTTGCTGCTGCTCCACTTCTCCTCTCCTCTACTTCTCCTCGGGCGCTCGGGGCCGGCGGAGCAGGGGCGGAGCAAGGGCACAGGGGCGGAGCCGGGGCGCTCGGGCGGCGGCGACCATGGAGCAGGGGCGGTGGCACTCGAGAGGGGGGCTCACTTTGAGGGGGGCGGCGATGGCTGGAGTCCGGCGACGAGGACGGCGGGCTCGGGGCGGCACGCGGTGACGGGGACGGTAGCCGGGGCGGCGGGCGTCGGGCAAGGGGCCGGCGCGGGCGACGGCGAGGGCGGGACGGGGCGGTGCGCGTCGGGGCAGGGACGAGGGCGACGGCAACGGGGGCGGGCCGGGGCGGCGCGCGTCGCGGGCGACGGCGACGATGGGCGCGGGCGACGGCGACGATGGGGGCGGGCGGCGTCGGGGCAGCCTGGCGGCGTCAGGGGCGGCAACTGCAAGATGAGAATGAAAAATTCCAAAGTGTGGCCTTATATAGAAGAGGCTTTAGTCTCGGTTCGTGGCAGCAACCGGGACTAAAGGTGGGCATTAGTCCCGGTTGGTGCCACGAACCGAGACCAATGGCCTCTTTTCGGCAGCCCAAAGGGCGGGAAGCGAAGCCCATTGGTCCCGGTTGGTGGCACCAACCGGGACTAAAGGGGGGCAATGGTCACGGCTGGTGCCACCAACCGGGACCAATGCCACCTTTAGTCCCGGTTGGTGCTACCAACCGGGACCAATACCCTTGTGCTGCCCCGCGCCCATAAGTTTAGTCCCACATCGCTAGTTGACAGCACCCAACACCAGTTTATAAGCTCTGCTGCCTCCTCCCTCTCGAACTCCTCTGAACTACAGGCCTATGGGCCTAATTTGACACTGCTTTGCCTGTGGGCCTATTGGGCCTTCTGCGCGCCTGAATCCTGGCCCATGTAGGGTTTCTAGTTGTATTCAGGCCGTGGAGGCCCAGTAGGTGGCATTTTTTTTGGTTTTTTCTTTTTTATTTCTACATTTTTTTTGGTTTTTTATTTTTTTATTTCTACTTAAAACTAAATACTTACAGTTTTTTAGTGATTTCTTTTTGCTTTTAGGTCACAAAAATTATAAACTTTCTGTTAGTGCCATTAGTTTTAAATTTTAAATAGTTTAAATTTCAATTTTTAAAAATTTGTGTGAATCACTAGTTTATGAATAACTTTACTATAAAATTAGAATTTTTTTTCTATTTATTTTTTATTTCTACTTAAAACTAAATACTTACAGTTTTTTAGTGATTTCTTTTTGCTTTTAGGTCACAAAAATTATAAACTTTCTGTTAGTGCCATTAGTTTTAAATTTTAAATAGTTTAAATTTCAATTTTTAAAAATTTGTGTGAATCACTAATTTATGAATAACTTTACTATAAAATTAGAATTTGTTTTCTATTTATTTTTTATTTCTACTTAAAACTAAATACTTACAGTTTTTTAGTGATTTCTTTTTGCTTTTAGGTCACAAAAATTATAAACTTTCTGTTAGTGCCATTAGTTTTAAATTTTAAATAGTTTAAATTTGAATTTTTAAAAATTTGTGTGAATCACTAGTTTATGAATAACTTTACTATAAAATTAGAATTTTTTTTCTTCTTTGTTATTTATTTTTTATTTATACTTACAATTAATTGATTTTATGAATAACTTATAGTTTGATTTTAGGTCACAAAAATTATATTCTTTTTGCTATTGAAGAATATTATAGTTTTATTTTAGTTGATCATAACATAATATTTTAATTGATTGTTTTTATTTTCATAAAAGTTTTGTAGTTCATTCTGTTTGCTATTAATTTATTCTTTGAGCTAAATGACTCTGAAATTGGAAAGCATTTCAAAATGAACTCTGAAAAGGTTGAAAGTTGGCATGGTATCATCATTTCACCCACATAGCATGTTCCAAAAAGTAGAGAGGGTTACGACAAAAACTTGATGCACTTCGTGTACAAAATGGACAATCACTTTCGAAGTATCAAAGTTTCGAACCATAAGACATGAAAGCATTTCAAATGAACTCTGAAAAAGTTGAAAGTTGGGATGGTATCATAATTTCACCCACATAGCATTTGCTTATTGCAGGAGAAAGTCTTCACTTTTTCTTCGCTATTGTGCCGTAACCATGGATAATCTTCATTGTTTATCAGGATGCTTGGGTTAGCCTTGACATTGAAGGGAGGAATTTCATGAAACTTTTCATAATCTTCAGACATGCCTGTCTTGCCGTCCACTCCCAGGATGTCCCTTTTTCCTGAAAGAACTATGTGGCGCTTTGGCTCATCGTATGATGTATTCGCTTCCTTATCTTTTCTTTTTCTCGGTTTGGTAGACATGTCCTTCACATAGATAACCTGTGCCACATCATTGGCTAGGACGAACGGTTCGTCAGTGTACCCAAGATTTTTCAGATCCACTGTTGTCATTCCATACTGTGGGTCTACCTGTACCCCGCCGCCTAACAGATTGACCCATTTGCACTTAAACAAAGGGACCTTAAAATCAGGTCCGTAGTCAAGTTCCCATATGTCCACTATGTAACCATAATATGTGTCCTTTCCGCTCTCGGTTGCTGCATCAAAGCGGACACCGCTGTTTTGGTTGGTGCTCTTTTGATCTTGGGCGATCGTGTAAAATGTATTCCCATTTATCTCGTATCCTTTGTAAGTCAATACAGTCAAAGATGGTCCCCTGGACAACAAGTACAACTCATCACAAACAGTGTTGTCACCTCTGAGACGTGTTTCCAACCAACTGCTGAAAGTCCTGATGTGTTCACATGTAATCCAGTCGTCGCACTGCTCCGGGTGTTTGGAGCGCAGACTGTTCTTGTGTTCATCGACATACGGGGTCACCAAGGTAGAGTTCTGTAGAACTGTGTAGTGTGCTTGAGACCAAGAATATCCGTCCCTGCATATTATTGAGTCTCTTCCAAGAGTGCCTTTTCCAGTCAGTCTCCCCTCATACCGCGATTTAGGGAGACCTATCTTGTTAAGGCCAGGAATGAAGTCAACACAAAACCCGATAACATCCTCTGTTTGATGGCCCATGGAGATGCTTCCTTCTGGCCTAGCGCGGTTACGGACATATTTCTTTAGGACTCCCATGAACCTCTCAAAGGGGAACATATTGTGTAGAAATACGGGCCCCAGGATGACAATCTCGTCGACTAGATGAACTAGGACGTGCGTCATGATATTGAAGAAGGATGGTGGGAACACCAGCTCGAAACTGACAAGACATTGCGCCACATCACTCCTTAGCCTTGGTACGATTTCTAGATCGATCACCTTCTGAGAGATTGCATTGAGCAATGCACATAGCTTCACAATGGCTAAACGAACGTTTTCCGGTAGAAGCCCCCTCAATGCAACCGGAAGCAATTGTGTCATAATCACGTGGCAGTCATGAGACTTTAGGTTCTAAAACTTTTTCTCTGGCATATTTATTATTCCCTTTATATTTGACGAGAAGCCAGTCGTGACCTTCATACTGAGCAGGCATTCAAAGAAGATTTCTTTCTCTTCTTTCGTAAGAGCGTAGCTGGCAGGACCTTTATACTGCTTCGGAGGCATGCCGTCTTTTTCGTGCAAACGTTGCAGGTCCTCTCGTGCCTCGGGTGTATCTTTTGTCTTCCCATACACGCCCAAGAAGCCTAGAAGGTTCACGCAAAGGTTCTTCGTCACGTGCATCACGTCGATTGAGGAGCGGACCTCTAGGTCTTTCCAGTAGGGTAGGTCCCAAAATATAGATTTCTTCTTCCACATGGGTGCGTGTCCCTCAGCGTCATTCGGAACAGCTAGTCCACTGGGACCCTTTCCAAAGATTACGTAGTGTAAATCATTGACCATAGCAAGCACGTGATCACCGGTGCGCATGGCGGGCTTCTTTCGGTGATCTGCCTCGCCTTTGAAATGCTTGCCTTTCTTTCGACATTGATGGTTGGTCAGAAGAAATCGACGATGGCCCAGGTACACATTCTTCCTGCATTTGTCCAGGTATATACTTTCAGTGTCATCTAAACAGTGCGTGCATGCGTGGTATCCTTTGTTTGTCTGTCCTGAAAGGTTACTGAGAGCGGGCCAATCATTGATGGTCACGAACAGCAACGCCTTAAGGTTAAATTCCTCCTGTCTGTGCTCATCCCATGTACGTACACCGTTTCCATTCCACAGCTGTAAAAGTTCTTCAACTAATGGCCTTCGGTACACATCAATTTCGTTGCCGGGTTGCTTAGGGCCTTGGATGAGAACTGGCATCATAATGAACTTCCGCTTCATGCACATCCAAGGAGGAAGGTTATACATACATAGAGTCACGGGCCAGGTGCTGTGATTGCTGCTCTGCTCCCCGAAAGGATTAATTCCATCCGCGCTTAAAGCAAACCATACATTCCTTGGGTCCTTTGCAAACTCATCCCAGTACTTTCTCTCGATTTTTCTCCACTGCGACCCGTCAGCGGGTGCTCTCAACTTCCCATCTTTCTTTCGGTTCTCACTGTGCCATCGCATCAACTTGGCATGCTCTTTTTTTCTGAACAAACGTTTCAACCGTGGTATTATAGGAGCATACCACATCACCTTCGCAAGAACCCTCTTCCTGAGGGGCTCGCCGTCAACATCACCAGGGTCATCTCGTCTGATCTTATACCGCAACGCACCGCATACTGGGCATGTGTTCAGATCCTTGTATGCACCGTGGTAGAGGATGCAGTCATTAGGGCATGCATGTATCTTCTCCACCTCCAATCCTAGAGGGCATACGACCTTCTTTGCTGCGTATGTACTGTCGGGCAATTCGTTATCCTTTGGAAGCTTCTTCTTCAATATTTTCAGTAGCTTCTCAAATCCTTTGTCAGCCACAGCATTCTCTGCCTTCCACTGCAGCAATTCCAGTACGGTACCGAGCTTTGTGTTGCCATCTTCGCAATTGGGGTATAACCCTTTTTTGTGATCCTCTAACATGCGATCGAACTTCAGCTTCTCCTTTTGACTAATGCATTGCGTCCTTGCATCGACAATGACCCGGCGGAGATCATCATCATCGGGCACATCGTCAGGTTCCTCTTGATCTTCAGCAGCTTCACCCGTGGCAGCATCATTGGGCACATCGTCTGGTTCCTCTTGATCTTCACCAGCTCCCCCCGTTGCAGCATCACCGTATTTAGGGGCACATAGTTGTCATCGTACTCTTCTTCTTCGCCGTCTTCCATCATAACCCCTATTTCTCCGTGCCTCGTCCAAACATTATAGTGTGGCATGAAACCCTTGTAAAGCAGGTGGGAGTGAAGGATTTTCCGGTTAGAGTAAGACCTCGTATTCCCACATTCAGTGCATGGACAACACATAAAACCATTCTGCTTGTTTGACTCAGCCGCATCGAGAAACTCATGCACGCCCTTAATGTACTCGCGGGTGTGTCTGTCACCGTACATCCATTGCCGGTTCATCTGCGTGCATTATATATAATTAAGTGTCCAAATTAATAGAAGTTCATCATCACATTAAAAACAAAGTGCATACATAGTTCTCATCTAACAACATATATATAGCTCTCCAGAGCATCTAATTAATTAAACCATACATTGAAACTATGTAAAACATTTCAATGCGAAAACAAATGCGATCATAATCGCAACCAAGGTAACAATTGATCCAACGGCGTAATGATACCAAGCCTCGGTATGAATGGCATATTTTCTAATCTTTCTAATCTTCAAGCGCATTGCATCCATCTTGATCTTGTGATCATCGACGACATCCGCAACATGCAACTCCAATATCATCTTCTCCTCCTCAATTTTTTTTATTTTTTCCTTCAACAAATTGTTTTCTTCTTCAACTAAATTTAACCTCTCGACAATAGGGTCGGTTGGCATTTCCGATTCACATACATCCTAGATAAATAAAATCTATGTCACGTTGGTCGGCATAATTTTCATAAACAATAAATGAACCAAGAGTTATAAAGATAATATACATACAAAATCCGAATCATAGACAGGACGAGGGCCGACAGGGGCGGATACCAAAACAATCGCACTATATAAGATGCAATAATAAATGTAAGAAAATGATACAAGTATCTATCTAAACATACAAGTAAGAATAGTTTTCCTTTCAGAAAGAAGATAAGAACAAGAGGCTCACCACGGTGGTGTCGGTGATGAGATCGGCGCGGGTGATCGACGGCGGTGAAGACGGGGACGGGGCGTGACGGACCGCTAAATCTAGACAAATCTCGAGGAAAATGGAGCTTGGAGGTCGAGTTTCGAGAGGAGAAAGCTTAAGTAGTGTGGCTCGGGCATTCCATCGAACACCTCATGTGCATAGGAGGTGAGCTAGAGCACCACAAAGGCCTCTCCCCCTCGGCCAGAAAAAACAGAGCACTGTGCTCTGCTCTTGCGCGAGGGGGTATATATAGGCACCTCATTGGTCCCGGTTGATGACATGAACCGGGACTAAAGGGACGCCTTTGGTCCCGGTTCAATCCACCAACCGGGACCAATGGTGGTGGGCCAGGAGCGAGGCCCATTGGTCCCGGTTCGTCCCACCAACCGGGACCAAAAGGTCCAGACGAACCGGGACCAATGGCCCATGTGGCCCGGCCGGCCCCCTGGGCTCACGAACCAGGACCAATGCGCACATTAGTCCCGGTTCTACACTGAACCGGGACTAATGGGCTGAGCCGGCCTGGACCATAGCCCTGTTTTCTACTAGTGTATATCTTCGTATTTAACGTTAGATGTAAATTTAATATTATGTGTTTTAGTAATTCTGCTTTGTCTCTATACTAGATGAAGAATGGTCTCATTTGAGCGCTGGTCATTGAAAACTGCTTGCCTTTGGTTATCAATAGTTGTAAAAGGACAATGCTCACCCACTAATGAAATTTTCTAATTATAATTTGTATTTTGGCCCACCAAGGAAACATAAGGTTTGCTAAGTTCGGCATATGAGTAGGTCTAAGCCAGTAGGAAATAATTAGGTGACTTTGCATACTACTCAAATGTACAAATAATAATATAAACATATTTCCTTATATTTAGCAAATTATATCATGTTATCTTACCACAAGCTGTTTTAGGTGTCATTTCATTACTTATTGTGGTTGCATCCAACTAACACATTTATGAAAATACACTCTCCAACAAATCCTCAGGTTTCAAATCTTTGAGGTTTGAGTACATGGGTCATTAATATGTTATTTTATAGTATAGATTAGAATGCAATATTGATTAACTAGCCCGTGCGATGCACGGGTTGGCGACTAGTTTTTTTAATTTTTTGGAATTAAAATGCCATGCTACTCCATGCATGGGTACCCATGCCTTGAGACCAATATGTTTGAAAATTCCTTCTAATTTACTGCACATAGAATTAACTCGCACACAAGTACACAAAAATATGATTTTTCAAATCGTTATGGTTAGACATTGCATGTAGATGTAGTTCAAATTTGAATTACGGTCATTAAATGGTTAGAAAATCACTTAAATGTCTTTAAAAGGTCAAATGACCCCTGAAATTTTCAAAAATTTCACATGACAGTTGTATTAGTGCACGTTAGATGATGTCTACTACACAACCTTCTTCTTGTAGACGTTGTTGGGCCTCCAAGTGCAGAGGTTTGTAGGACAGTATAAAATTTCCCTCAAGTGCATAACGTAAGGTTTATCAATCCATGGGAGGCGTAGGATGAAGATGGTCTCTCTCAAACAACCCTGCAACCAAATAGCAAAGAGTCTCTTGTGTCCCCAACACACCCAATACAACGGTAAATTGTATAGGTGCACTAGTTCGGCAAAGAGATGGTGATACAAGTGCAATATGGATGGTAGATAAAGGTTTTTGTAATCTCAAAATATAAAAACAGCAAGGTAACTAATGATAAAAGTGAGCGAAAACGATATTGCAATGCTAGGAAACAAGGCCTAGGGTTCATACTTTCACTAGTGCAGGTTCTCTCAACAATAATAACATAATTCGATCATATAACTATCCCTCAACATGCAACAAAGAGTCACTCCAAAGTCACTAATAGCGTATAACAAACAAAGAGATTATTGTAGGGTACAAAACCACCTCAAAGTTATCCTTTCTGATCAATCTATTCAAGAGTCCGTAGTAAAATAACACGAAGCTATTCTTTCCGTTCAATCTATCATAGAGTTCGTACTAGAATGACACCTTAAGACACAAATCAACCAAAACCCTAATGTCACCTAGATACTCCAATGTCACCTCAAGTATCTGTGGGTATGATTATACGATATGCATCACACAATCTCAGATTCATCTATTCAACCAACACAAAAAACTTCAAAGAGTGCCCCACAGTTTCTACCGGAGAGTCAAGACAAAAACGTGCGCCAACCCCTATGCATAAGTTCACGAGGTCACGGTACTCGCAAGTTGATCACCAAAACATACATCAAGTGGATCAAGTGATATCCCATTGTCACCACAGATAAGCACATGCAAGACATACATCAAGTGTTCTCAAATCCTTAAAGACTCAATCCGATAAGATAACTTAAAAGGGAAAACTCAATTCATCACAAGAGAGTAGAGGGGGAAAAACATCATAAGATCCAACTATAATAGCAAAGCTCATGATACATCAAGATCGTGTCGAATCAAGAACATGAGAGAGAGAGAGAGATCAAACACATAGCTACTGGTACATACCCTCAGCCCCGAGGGAGAACTACTCCCTCCTCATCATGGAGAGCGTCGGGATGATGAAGATGGCCACCGGAGAGGGATTCCCCCCTCCGGCAGGGTGCCGAAACGGGTCTAGATTGGTTTTCGGTGGCTACAGAGGCTTGCGGCGGCAGAACTCCCGATCTAGGTTTCTTTTTGGAAGTTTGGGGTTATATAAGAGCTGTTGGAGTCGGGAACAAGTCAGGGGGTCCCCGAGGCGGCCACGAGGTGGGGGCGTGCCCAGGGGGTAGGGCGCACCCCCCACCCTTGTGGTGGCCTCGGGACTCTTCTGGCCCAGCTCCGGTACTCCGTGGGCTTCTTCTGGTCCAAAAATGATCTCCGTGAAGTTTCAGGTCAATTGGACTCCGTTTGGTTTTCCTTTTCTGTGATACTCAAAAACAAGGAAAAAACAGAAACTGGCACTGGGCTCTAGGTTAGTAGGTTAGTCCCAAAAATCATATAAAATAGCATATAAATGCACATAAAACATACAAGGTTGATAATATAATAGCATGGAACAATCAAAAATTATAGGTATGGTGGAGACGTATCAAGCATCCCCAAGCTTAATTCCTGCTCGTCCTCGAGTAGGTAAATGATAAAAACAAATTTTTTGATGTGGAATGCTACCTAACATATTTATCCATGTAATTCTCTTTATTGTGTCAAGAATATTCAGATTCAAAATATTCAAGACAAAAGTTTAATATTGACATCAAAACAATAATACTTCAAGCATACTAACCAAGAAATTATGTCTTCTCAAAATAAGATGGCCAAAGAAAGTGTATCCCTAAAAAATCATATAGTTTGGCTATGCTTTATTTTCATCACACAAAAATGCTCCCATCATGCACAACCCCGATGACAAGCCAAGCAATTGTTTCATACTTTGGTAATCTCAAACTTTTTTCAACTTTCAGGCAGTACATGAGCATGAGCCATGGACATAGCACTATGGGTGGAATAGAATATAATGATGGGGTTGTGTGGAGAAGACAAAAAAGGAGAAAGTCTCACATTGACGCGGCTAATCAACGGGCTATGGAGATGCTCATCAATTGATGTCAATGCGAGGAGTAGGGATTGCCATGCAACGAATGCACTAGAGCTATAAATGTATGAAAGCTCAACAAAAAGAAACTAAGTGGGTCTGCATCCAACTTACTTGCTCACGAAGACCTAGGGCATTTGGGGAAGCACATTATTGGAATATACAAGCAAAGTTCAATAATGAAAAATTCCCACTTAGTATATGAAAGCGACAACATAAGAGACTCTCTATCATGAAGATCATGGTGCTCCTTTGAAGCACAAGTGTGGTAAAAGGATAGTAGCATAGTCCCCTTTTATTTCTTTTTTTATTTGGCCTTTCTTTTTATTTTTTCTCTTTTTTGGCCTTTCTTTTTTCCTTTTTTACGGGACAATACTCTATTAATGATGATCATCACACTTCTATTTATTTACGACTCAAAGATTACAAATCAATTCTAGAACAAAGTATGACTCTATATGAATGCCTCCGGGGGTGTACCGGGATGGGCAATGAATCAAGAGTGACATGTATGATAAATTATGCATGGTGGCTTTGCCACAAATACGATGTCAACTACATCAAGTGTTCTCAAGTCTTTAAAGACTCAATCTGATAAGATTACTTCAAAGGGGAAACTCAATTCATTACAAGAGAGAAGAGGGGGAGGAGAAACATAAGATCCAACTATAATAGCAAAGCTCGCGATACATCAAGATCGTGCCAAATCAAGAACACGAGAGAGAGAGAGATCAAACACATAGCTACTGGTACATACCCTCAGCCCCGAGGGAGAACTACTCCCTCCTCGTTATGGAGAGCACCGAGATGATGAAGATGGCCATCGGGGAAGGATTGCCTCCTCCGGCAGGGTGCCGGAACGGGTCTAGATTGGTTTTGGATGCCTACGGAGGCTTCTGGCGGCGGTACTCCCGATCTATTGTGCTCTCGGATGTTTTTAGGGTATATGGATATATATAGGCGGAAGAAGTACGTCAGGGGGGCCACGAGGGGCTCACGAGGGTGGAGGGCGTGCCCAGGGGGGTGGGCGCGCCCCCTACCTCGTGACCTCCTCACACGTCCCCCGACGTGCACTCCAAGTCTTCTGAGCTTCTTTCCTTCCAAAAATGAGTTCCGTGAAGTTTTAGGTCAATTGGACTCGATTTGATTTTCCTTTTCTTCGAAACCCTAAAACAGGGTAAAAACAGAAACTGGCACTGGGCTCTGGGTTAATAGGTTAGTCCCAAAAATGATATAAAAGTGTATAATAAAGCCCATAAACATTCAAAACAGTAGATAATATAGCATGTAGCAATCAAAAATTATAGATACGTTGGAGACGTATCAGCTGTCCATCCAGAGGCACCGGACAACTTGTTGGAAGCGCTTCGCAGTGCCTCCATCGACGAAGAGCAACGCACTATCATGAGTGCGGTGATCAAGAAAGTTCAGTCCGCCAAAAATGGACTGACCGAAGCTTGCGCCTGCCTCCTAACAGGCTTTGAGGTAACCAATCAGAATATAAGAAAGTATTACCGCATAGATAGTAGCCCATAATGCTTTGTTCGGCGTTCGAGAAGAAAGGCCGAATAGAGGATCAAATGATGACTTAGGAGTCTAATCAGAATATATCTATGTGTATGTGCAGGCTTCACTACTGGCCGCTGCCGCACGTACTGTGGAGGTCTCTGCACTGAAGCAGGACCTTGAGCGGTCCGAGAACGAGCTCAGCCTTACCAAGAGGCAGCTCGAAGAGAGAAAAGGCAAGCAATACATTGTGTACGCTTTAAAAAATAATTTCGGTTGTAAAATAATAGGATCATCATGAATTTGTCAGGGGCCACGACCGAGGTGGTGACCCTGAAGAAGACGCTGTCCGAGGCCGAAAACAAAGCGGCCAAGGAGCGCCATGAGCGGGAAACGCAAGAAGCCTGAGTAGGCGAGGTGGAGCAAGAGCTCGAGGCTCTCGCCAAGAAACATGTGTCCATGGAGCTTGACTCTAAGACGCGAGAGTCCGAGATCGTGCAGGCGCTTGAAAGCGCCCAGAGCGCCAAGGCTGAAGCCCACAAGGCCCTCCAGGAGATTGATGCGGTGAAGAAGATAGCAGTGGGTAAGGCATTCATTATGCAAAGCAAGCATGTGAAGGAAACTTTACTTTTTCTTACCCGAGTTCGGAGCTCTCCAGGAGCGTTCATAGATCTTCCCCGCAGTGTACTGGACGCCTCAGAGTTTTACCGAGCTCAAGAGGGGAGCTCGACGGACAAGTTGTTCTGGTCTCAGTATATTGGGACCGAACACCCAATGCCCTTGAGCGACCAGTTGAAGCAATTGGTCGAGATTCACAAGGCGGCCGAACAGGCCATGAGGGGCCTTATAGTTCGGATGTGGCCTGGCGAGCCCATGTCTAGCAGCTACTTCGGTCTGGTGCGGCGGCTTGTGGATGCCTGCCCATGGCTTGAAGTTATAAAATGGTCTGTCTGCATCGACGGTGCGCGCATGGCTTTTGCCCGGGCGAAGGTGCACTGGGCGAAGCTGGACGCCGTGAAGCTGGTGAAGGAGGGGCCGCCGGAGGGCAAGGAGCATCGCTGCCCCGAGATGTATTATGATAGTGTCCTAAAGGGTTCCCGCCTTGTGGTGGATGAATGCGCCAAGGATGTAATTTTTGAATGAACGTGTTCATGTGATCCTGCAATGTGAAACGAGTTTATCTGCGCTATGCAATGCTTTTTTAATTTAAAATATTACCTTCTGTGCGGCCGTTTATAAAATCTGAGAGTTGGCCAGTCGTCAGCTTCTGCCCCCATGTAACTAGTACTGGGGTGTTCGGGATAAACCTGAGCACTCTTTACCCCAATTTTGGGTCCTTTAAGGGAGGTGTTCAGTGCAACAAACGAGGCAATTGGACTATAAGGCTTTATCACTCTCACTTAGCCATAGAAGTCTACAATTTTAAATTTTGGCGAAGCCCCTAATATTCGAAAGACCGAATTTGGGGCGCTATACACGCCTAAGCCGGACAAGGCCGACTCCTCGCCCGAAGCGGAAAAAGTCTTTAAGGACTGGAGACCTCTCGAACAGCGACAGTCTCTCCCCTTATCATGACAGTCAGTTTTTCGGCTTTCTCTACTGAGGTGCTCGTCCGGAAGAACCGGGACACAATCGCAGTAGTTCTCCCACCGCTACCTTAGCTGATATAGCGGAACGTAAGGTACCAAAGCATGGGAGCCGGGCAAACCCAACTATTGACCCATGACATGATTCGGAGCTGATGCATATAGTGCTATAAGTTCGGGGTGCCGCATTGTCGAAAGTGTTCGGACTTCTCGCATCGTATTATGGGGTAAACGAAAGCCCCTGGCGTACTGACCGTACCCGAATATACGGGTGCGGATTGTTGTAAATGGACATATAAGAGAAAAAAGGATAAATAATGCAATAATAGACTAATGTTATGCATTGTTATTTAAATAATACGTCGAAGCGTACTGGTACAAGTAGTGCAATAAGCAGAAAGTGGGACTATTTGACATGTCCTATCCAAGGGAAAGCTGTGTATGGATAGTAGAAAGCGGGTATATCGATTAATATTAGAGACCACCTGAGGGTTCCCGTGTACATCTTAGCTTCTTGCCGCCTTGGTTGTTCCTTCCCGTGATGTGTCCGGCAATCGTACTGCCGGAAAGGGCTTCCAGAGAGTTAGGCCCTGAAAGAGAAAAGAAATGATAAAGGTATACAGCCCGTAGGGCGGTTAAGCCGCATTGCGGGACGTGCCCTGATCGTGCCCCCGCCTATGTCCATGGTATTTTCAGTGCGTAATTATGTACGCGCGGCACGGATTTCATCGCTTGACTGGGACTGGGACGGGGGCCGAATTGCTAGGCGAGCTCTGAACGTGCCAGGCGATCATGTTGCAATTTACTCCGGACTCGCTTGAAGGTGTCCGGGGGCTGGAACGCCAAATTAGTGATTTTCCTTAAAAGGCTGCTTTGTGCTTCTGCTGCGAGGGGCGCAGTGTGCTCTTCCGTGCGGAGCGAGCGTTCTGTGTTTCCATTTACTGTTATGACCCCCTAGGTCCTGGCATTTTGAGCTTGAGGTATGCGTAACGCAGTACTGCATTAAATTTTGCAAATGTTGTTCGTCCGAGCAGTGCGTGATAGCCACTGTGAAACGGGACGATATCGAAGATTAACTCCTCGCTTCGGAAGTTGTCCGGTGATCCGAAGACCACTTCCAGTGTGATTGAGCCCATGCAATGGGCCTCTACACCTGGGATGACGCCCTTAAAGGTGGTTTTGGTGGGTTTGATCCTCGAGGGATCGATACCCATTTTTCGCACTGTATCCTGATAGAGCAGGTTCAGGCTGCTGCCGCCGCCCATAAGGACTCGGGTGAGGTGAAATCCGTCGATGATGGGGTCTAGGACCAGTGCGGCGGATCTGCCATGACGGATACTAGTGGGGTGGTCCCTGCAATCAAAGGTGATCGGACAAGCGGACCATGGGTTGAACTTTGGGGCGACGGGCTCCATCGCATAGACGTCCCTTAGTGCACGCTTCCGCTCCCTCTTGGGAATGTGGGCTGCGTATATCATGTTCACCGTCTTCACCTGTGGGGGAACCCCTTCTGTCCTCCCGTGTTCGGCGGCCGGGGCTCCTCCTCGTCATCACTATGCATCCCCTTGTCCTTGTTTTCGGCATTTAACTTACCGTCCTGCTTGAACACCCAGCATTCTCTATTGGTGTGATTGGCTGGCTTGTCGGGGGTGCCGTGGATTTGACACGAGTGATCCAGTATGCGATCCAAACCAGACGGAGCCGGAGTACTTCTTTTAAATGGCTTTTTTCGCTGACCGAATCTAGAGCCTCTGAATCCGGCATTGACTGTCGTATCATCGTTGTTATCGCCATTGTTGCGGCGCTTTGGTCTGTTGCGACATGGTCTGCCGTTGGCATCTTTGGTATCCGAAGTGCCCGGATTCCTTGATATGTTGTTGCTGCGAGCCAGCCAGCTATCCTCGCCCGCGCAAAAGCGGGTCATGAGTGTCGTGAGGGATGCCATAGACTTCGGCTTCTCCTGGCCAAGGTGGCGGGCAAGCCACTCGTCGCGGATGTTATGCTTGAATGCCGCTAGGGCCTCTGCATTCGGACAGTCAACAATTTGGTTTTTCTTGGTCAGGAACCGTGTCCAGAATTGCCTGGCCGATTCCCCTGGCTGCTGGGTTATATGGCTCAAGTCATCAGCATCCGGTGGTCGCACATAAGTGCCCTAGAAGTTGCCAAGGAATGCGTCTTCCAAATCCTCCCAACTGCCAACGGAGTCTGCTGGCAAGCTATTCAGCCAATGCCGAGCTGGTCCTTTGAGTTTTAGTGGAGGTACTTGATGGCATGTAGATCGTCACCACGAGCCATGTGGATGTGAAGGAGGAAATCCTCGATCCATACAACGGGAACTTTGTACCATCCTACGATTCGATATTAACGGGTTTAAAACCCTCCGGGAATTCGTGATCCATAAATTCATCAGTGAAGCATAGGGGGTGTGCGGCGCCTCTGTGCTGGGCTATATCACGACGTAGTTCATATGAATCTTGTCTGCTGTATTCGGCCCGGCCGGATTTATCTTTGGTGTATCCGGCCGATGATCATCGTCTCGTGTTGGCGCACGCGCCCGTGACCCGTATATTGACCTTGCGAGTTTGTCCCTGCTGTCCAATACGTCTCGCAGGTCCCGGGTGTTGCCCCTGTCCTTGGTATTTTTGATTGAGTGGCGGCGGGGTACAGGCTGAACTTCAGGTTGAAACGCCTTTCTGTCTCGGCCACGCAGTGGCCGGTCAGCCGCATCGTACACTGGTGATGGAGGTTTCAATGCTTCCTCCTCTAGGTGAGGTAGCAACCTGCATTTTGGGTAACTCTTGGAGGGGCGCTCGAGTTCGTATTCCTCGGCCTCAAGGACTTCGGTTCATCAATCTGCTAGCAAGTCTTGATCAGCTTGAAGCTGTTATTGCTTTTTCTTCAGGCTATTTGCTGTGGCCATAAGCCGGCACTTGAAGCGCTCCTGCTCGATGGGATCCTCAGGCACGATAAATTCCTCATCGCCGAGGCTCACCTTGTCTTCGGAGAGAGGCATATAATTGTCCTCCTCCGGTTCTCCATCTGCCGCCTGCTCTGGAGGGCTAGCTTGTTCATCCTCCAGCTCTATATCGTACTAGAGGGGGTTGTGGTTGTCTTCGGCACTATCTAGAATTTTATTATCTCTTGTGCCGGTATCACTACTTTTGCTGTGGCGGGACTTAGAGCGGCGCCGCTGACGTCAGCGCTTGGGTTGCTTCTTGGAGGGGTCATCCTCCGCTGTCTCATCGTCGTTGCTGTAACATCCCAAATTTTCAATTTGGAATGTTATACATTAGGCCATCATTGCATATCATAATTTATTTGCTTTTGGTTTTGATCCTAGAAATTCCATGCAACTCGAGGACCCACGGAGAGAATTGGGGATTTCGTTATTTTCATATTTGAGTTTTCTCAAATTTTGAGAATAGGATCATTTGATTTTAATCATTTTATCATCAATTATTTCTATTACAAAAATATGAGAGAGGGAATAAAATGACTTTCCCAAAATAAAGAAATATTGAGGATTTAATAATAAAATCAAATAAGATTTTATTTCTGAGTTTTTCGGTATTTTATTTGAATTTAGGAAAATGTGCGTTTTTCAAAATTTCATTTAGGCCCCAAATAAATGTTCACCTTGTGCGGCTTGATTTTAGAAGCCCGGGAAAATTTATTTCGGGATTTTTGGAGTCCGTTTACTATTTCTTTTATTTGTTTTTCCGCGCCGAATAATTTAAACAAAACGCGAACCGACTTTGGGCCGTACCCGAGCAGGACTCCGCCCGGGGGCAGCCTTTATAAGTCGTCCGACCCGAGCCGCCGAGCCAATCAGCCGCCGCCAGCCCACCGCGCCCGAAACCCTAACCCTAGCCGCGCGCCGCCGGAGCCGCCGCCGCCGCTGGACCCGCCGCCCGAGGTCAACCTCATTTTCGCCGCCCGTTTTTTTTAAGTCGCGGTTTTTATTTTTATTTTTTAGTTTCGGTTTTTTTAAATAGATCAGTTTTTCTGATTTATTTATTTAGTGAGCATTCGTCCGTTCGTTCGTTCTAGCGAACGTTCGTCATTTTTCTTTCTCTTGGATTAAATCCGCGATTTTTCTGATCGTGATTCCTGATCTGATTTTCGTTTTAGTATAACTTTTCGCTCGTTTATCGGAATCAGGCGATTCAAGCGCCTGGAGTTTCGTCTCGAAACCCTCTATCCGTTTAACCAACTTAAACAAGTTTTTCCCACTTCAAAAATTTCCCTAGATCTAGAATAGTAAACGAAGCTTGTTTCTTTTGCCGTTTGACTTTCATTGCTTCGTTTGATTTGATTCTTTTTGCAAACCGGAGTTCTTAAGTTGAACCTTCTGGTTAGATCTCTTATTTGAGTTTTACCCGTGCATTAGATGAATACTTATTGTATGCTTGTTTGTTTGTCTGCGATAGAATACCCGGAGTGCGCCGCCTGTTACTTCGAATCTCTAGGTTTCGCGGATCATGAGCAAGGCAAGTAACACTTTGATCATACCTCCTACTACCAAGTTTTATTGCATTAGATCAATCCTCAAACATTGCATGATTAGGATCTCATTAAATTGTGGAATGGGAAGTAGTTGAGGTAGTACCTATTACCTGTTATATTATCAAACCTTTGGGAGTTACTTCTACGTTTGCCTATTATGCCATGCTATGCTAGTAGACGTGGATTGGGTGAGTGATATCCATGACAGATGTGAGTTTGTTAATTAATGGTTTATAAAAGGTGGCAACTTAAACACACATCTGGGTGGATTGAGGTACCTGGGTATTCCAGGATTGCCTGTTTTTCTTTATGGACCGCCACCCAGGCCCAAAGGGATCATGAGATTTTTCATACTAGAAACTTCCATGTGCAGCCACAAGCTATTATGGGCTCTAGCATAGTTGATTAAGTCGTGCGAACTCTTACATGGTAGACTAGCAGATGTAGGGGAAAGTAGGTGTAACGGTCTATCCATCATAAGGTGCTAGCGCTTCTGAAAGACTATGTCTCGGTAATCCGTTTCTCAAACACTGTGTAGTGCGAGAAACCAAATGGAGGCGATCGAGTCTTGTGGGGAAAAGTGCGCAAACCTCTGCAGAGTGTATAAACTAATCATGGTTAGCCGTCTCCCCGGTTATGGACAGCTTGAGTATCTAGTACTTGGATTATCATGTGAATCTCAACATGTTACTCTAAAATTTAATTTTGTTGGGTTTTGTTTAATGATGATGCTTAATTGGGATTGAGAATGTTGTAAACCATTCTCAATGTGTAACAACTACCATGATAGTTAAATAAAATTTATTTCTTTGTAGTAGGGAAAAATTGGCTTTTCGCAAAACTGTAACCATAGAGCTTTCCACCAGCCAAATATGCATATAGTATAGCTGTTTCATTCCATTACTCTCTATGTGTTACTTTGCCAGCATATTCCATGTGCTGACCCGTTTCGGGCTGCAACGTTAATGTTGCAGACTTTTCAGACGATGATTAAGGAGTTTTAGGTCGTGATTCTATACTCAGTGATGCTGTTGGAGTTGATGGACTCACTTATCTTCCAAGCCTTCCGCTGTTATAGTTATTAGATGGCCTTAAGCCATATTTATTCTAATAAGTTCTCTATTGAGACACTCGATGTAATAAGTGTGTGATTGCTACTCTGTTATAAATCCTCCAAGTACTGTGTGGTGTCAGCATTACTGATCCAGGGATGACACCTGAGCACGGAGATCAGACTGTTTGAGGTCCGGTCGCTACAGAGATGGTATCAGAGCACACGCTGACTGTAGGTCACGACCACTAAGCTAAAGACCTAGATCACTATTCACTCTCTTCTCTTCTGACCTGTCATCTTTTCTACTCTTTAGGATGGCAGATGCAAGGAACAAGTTCACGCAACCGGATGATGATACACCCTTTGGACGTCACTTGAAGGAAGTCACTAGATACCTGAACATAGGAGTACCAAGCTTCACCGGAACCTACAAGGCCACTTTACCGGAAGAAGAGCGCTGGATGATTCAAGTTCAAGTTCCAGGAAGGACGTTCATGCCAGTCACTGAGTCCATAGAGTTTTCTTTTGATGCACCAACTTGGAGTCTTGGAAAGAGCATGGCAGCTCATATCGCCATGGGACGCATTGGAGAAGTCTAACGCAATGATCTCAAGGATACTATCTACCAGATTTGTGGGCGCCGAGATGAGCACTGGGAGAGGATCAGCACCAGAAAGGATAGATCAGTTGCAGCTTTTATCCAGGAGTTAAACCAGCACATTCGACGACAGGAGAACCAGATGTGCGCCGACATGATAGATCTGAAGAAGGCTAGGACAAGAATCAAGGAACTGGAGGAAGAACTTAAGGCTACACGTGAAGATTATGAAGAGGAAATTGAAGTATTGGTGGAGAAGAATAACGATCTGATTAAGAAGATCGGGATATTTATGGGAGGCCCTACACCAGTAGATGAAGACGAAGAACCCAAGGAGATTCTCCAAGAAGACTACAGCATCATCGACGACACCGACTCGGACCCAGATGACAGCAATGATGACTATGTTGATGAAGCCGGAGCAGATATCATGGAGTCTGCAACCGAAGAATAATTCTAGTAGACCACCTCATCAGTAGTAGTAGTCCACCATGTAAAAACAGTAGTCCGAGCTCTTTTGCGATAGTTAGATCGATTGTATGCCCTTGTTTGAATGAATGAAGTGAATTGTTTGCTTTTGCCTCATGTGCATATGGGTAGTGTTTTCTCTCTAGACCCCCTCTATTCTTAACTCTCATCTTTTCTAAACCCTCAGATGCCTCCGAGACGTGACCCCGGATTTACCTTTCCACCGGAGCTCACCCAGTTGATCCAGCAGCAGAACACATTGATGCAGTTGCTAGTTCAGAATCAGAATCAGGGGAACAACAACAACAACCCACCACCACCACCACCTGTTGATCACTTAGCCCGTTTTCTTAGGCTGAATCCGCCGGTGTTCTCCAGTAGCACCGAGCCGATAGTAGCAGATGATTGGCTCCGCAAGACAACTAGAGAGTTGACCACAGCAGGATGCACAGATGCAGAGAAGGTGATGTTTGCCGCACATCAGCTTGAAGGACCCGCAGCATCATGGTGGGAGAATTTCACAGCCACTTTCCCTGTCGACACTGTCACATGGGACCAGTTTCAGCAGGCTTTTCGTACTGCCCATGTTTTAGCAGGAGCTATGGCCATGAAGAAGCGAGAGTTTCGCAACTTGCGCCAAGGAGGACGAACAGTTGGCCAGTATGTGGAGGACTTTAGTAAATTAGCACGTTATGCCCCAGATGATGTTGCTACGGATGCTGCTAAGCAGGAGAAGTTTCTGGAAGGACTGAATGATGAGTTGAGCATGCAGTTGATGGTAGCAACCTTCAACAACTACCAGGAGTTGGTAGACCGTGCTCTTATGATTGAAGGCAAGCAGCAGCAAATTGAGAACCGCAAGAGGAAGTATGGACAAGGGAAGTACAATTCTGGAGCTCAGCAGAAGCCACGTTTTACCCCTAGATCGGGAGGACATTTTCAGCATACCCATGGAGGAGGTAGCTCGCACAATCACAACGGCACCAAGAATGGTAATGACAATGGAGGAAGCAACGGCCAGAACCGTACCAACCCATCAACCCCAGCCAAGAAGGACCTGGGCCAAGTCACTTGCTTTAAGTGCCAGAAGACCGGACATTATGCCAATGAATGTCCTGAAGGCCAGAATGGCAATGGAAGCTCTGGGAAGAAGCCAAACCCTTTCAACAGGGGACAGGTGAACCACGTTAATGTGGAGGAGGTTGAAGAGCAGCCGGATGTCGTAATCGGTAAGTTTTTGGTTAAGTCAATTGCTGCACTCGTTCTTTTTGATACTGGTGCATCGCATTCATACATATCAAGGGGATTTGTGGATAAGTATAACTTTCCCACTAAGGTTCTTAGAACACCTATGCTAGTAAGCTCACCAGGAGCGGAGTATATGGCCAGTCAAGGATGTTTTCAAGTGCCATTGAGTATAGGTAGGCATGTGTTTCCCTCGGATTTAATCATTTTGGAATCACAAGGATTGGATGTAATTCTGGGTATGGATTGGCTGTCGATGTACGGAGGAAACATTGATTGCGCCAGTAAGACAATTTTGCTTACTACCCCAGAAGGGAGAAGGATCAAGTATGTATCCAGACATGTGCCAAAAGGGGACTCAAGTAAATTGTTTAACAGGAGTTGTGCAGGAGGAAGTACCAGTGGTAAGGGATTTCCCTGAAGTATTTCCAGAAGAGTTGCCAGGCATGCCACCGGATAGAGATATTGAGTTTTTGATTGAGCTATTACCAGGCACAGGGCCAATATCAAAGAGACCATACAGGATGCCTGCAAAGGATTTGTTGGAAATTAAGAAGCAGATTAAGGAGTTACTGGATAAAGGTTACATTCGCCCAAGTTCGTCGCCTTGGGGATCACCAGTACTTCTAGTGGAGAAAAAGGATGGACCGTTAAGGATGGTTGTTGATTATCGAGGATTGAATGAAGTAACCATCAAGAACAAGTACCCACTACCAATGATCAATGATCTGTTTGATCGATTGCAAGGAGCTAAGGTATTTTACAAGATCGATCTGCGATCAGAATACCACCAGTTGAAGATTCGAGAACAGGATATACCTAAGACAGCTTTTACCATCAGGTATGGGTTGTACAAGTATACCGTTATGTCATTTGGTCTGACTAACGCACCTGCCTATTTTATGAACATGATGAACAAAGTGTTTATGGAGTTCTTGGATAAGTTCGTTGTGGTGTTCATTGATGATATTCTGGTTTACTCGAAAAGTGAAGAGGAGCATAAGGAACATTTGCGATTGGTACTTGAGAAGCTCAGAGAACATCAGTTGTATGCCAAGTTCAGCAAATGTGAGTTTTGGTTGAAGGAAGTAGTATTCCTCGGACACGTTATATCCGGAGAAGGTATATCAGTAGATCCCACTAAACTTGATACCGTGACCAAGTGGGAAGTATCAACCACAGTTGGCGAGATCCGGAGTTTCCTTGGACTCGCAGGATACTACCGAAGATTTATTGAGAATTTCTCAAAGATTGCGAAGGCTATGACTGAGTTATTAAAGAAGGATACCAGGTTCATATGGACCGAGGAGTGTGAGGCTAGTTTCCAGGAGTTGAAGAAATGTTTGGTTACTTCACCAGTGTTGATTCTGCCGGACCAGACCAAGGATTATGAGGTGTATTGCGACGCTTCACGTCGAGGACTTGGAGCAGTGCTTATGTAGGAAGGGAGAGTTGTTTCATATGCCTCAAGACAGCTTAAGCCTCATGAGTTGAATTATGACACGCATGATTTGGAGTTAGCAGTCGTAGTGCATGCATTGAAAACATGGAGACATTTCCTCATTGGAAATCATTGTGAGGTGTATACAGACCATAAGAGTTTGAAATACATTTTCACGCAGAAGGAGTTAAACCTCAGACAAAGGAGATGGTTGGAGCTCATCAAGGATTATGATATGAGATTGCATTACCATCCCGGAAAGGCTAATGTAGTAGCTGACGCATTAAGCCGTAAGAGCCACGTCAACACCCTAATGACGGGAGAAATACCAAGGGATTTAGCCGAAAATCTTCATGAACTATGCTTGGAAATAGTTCCGAGAGGCTATGTAGCAGCATTGGAGATTCAGTCAACTTTGAAGGATAGAATCAGAGAAGCTCAGAAGACCTGACAAGGAGATTGCCTCTATAAAGGATAAAATGAGCGAAGGAAAGGCTAAGGGATTTCGTGAGGATGAGCACGACACCCTATGGTTTGAAGACCGTGTTTATGTGCCCAATGACCCGAAGATCAGGAGGTTGATTCTGCAAGAGGCACACGACTCACCATATTCGATTCACCCAGGAAATACCAAGATGTATTTGGATTTGAACGATATTTTCTGGTGGACCAGAATGAAGAAGGATATTGCAGAGTATGTAGAAGTTTGTGATGTATGTCAGAGAGTAAAGGCAGAGCATCAGAAGCCAGCAGGATTGCTACAACCATTGCCGATACCCGAATGGAAGTGGGATAAGTTAGGCTTGGATTTTATCACGGGATTACCCAGGACTCGTTCAGGCTATGACTCAATTTGGGTTGTAGTTGATCGGTTGACGAAAGTAGCTCATTTCATCCAGGTAAAGACCACTTACACCAGTGCTAAGTTGGCAAAGATATACATGACCAGGATTGTATGCTTACATGGAGTTCTGAGGAGTATAGCATCAGATAGAGGAACCCAGTTTACATCAAGGTTCTGGAATCAGTTGCACGAAACTTTGGGTACCAGGCTAGAGTTCAGCACAGCTTTTCATCCATAGACAGATGGACAGACCGAGAGAGTCAATCAGATTTTGGAGGACATGCTGAGAGCTTGTGCGCTAGATTATGGATCTAGTTGGGACGAGAATTTGCCGTATGCAGAGTTCTCTTACAACAATAGCTATCAATCTAGTTTAAAGATGGCCCCTTTCGAAGCCTTGTACGGAAGGAGGTGCAGGACACCGTTGACGTGGGATGAAGTTGGAGACCGCCAGTTGTTTGGACCTGACTTGATTAAGGAGTCTGAACAGAAGGTGAAATTGATTCACGATAGGCTCAAGATAGCCCAGTCCAGATAGAAGAGTTATGCAGATTCTAAACGCAAGGGGACAGTTTACGAAGTTGGAGATAGAGCTTATCTTCGAGTATCCCCACTTCGGGGAACAAAGAGCTTTGGTGTTAAAGGAAAGTTAGCGCCACGATTCATAGGACCATACCGAGTATTGGAACGTATGGGAGAAGTGGCCTACAAGTTGGAATTGGCAGAAGGGTTGTCAGGAATTCATGATGTGTTCCACGTTTCTCAGTTGAAGAAGTTCCATTGGAAGCAATTCAGTTGGAAGCAATTCAGTTGGATAACGATTTGACCTATGAGGAGAAACCAGTTAAGATTCTAGAGTATGCCAGTCGAGTCACCCACAGCAAGGTTATCAAGTTCTGTAAGGTTCAGTGGAGCCATCACACGGAGGATGAAGCCACCTAGGAGCGAGAGGAAGATTTGCTCAAGGACCACCCTCACCTATTTTCTAGCCAACCCGAATCTCGAGGGCGAGATTCATCTTAAGGGGGGTAGGTTTGTAACATCCTAAATTTTCAATTTGGAATGTTATACATTAGACCATCATTGCATATCATAATTTATTTGCTTTTGGTTTTGAACCTAGAAATTCCACGCAACTCAAGGACCCACGGAGAGAGTTGGGGGTTTCGTTATTTTCATATTTGAGTTTTCTCAAATTTTGAGAATAGGATCATTTGATTTTAATTATTTTATCATCAATTATTTCTATTACAAAAATATGAGAGAGGGAATAAAATGACTTCCCAAAATAAAGAAATATTGAGGATTTAATAATAATATCAAATAAGATTTTATTTCGGAGTTTTTCGGTATTTTATTTGAATTTAGGAAAAATGTGCGTTTTTTCAAAATTGCATTTAGGCCCCTAATAAATGTTCACCTTGTGCGGCTTGATTTTAGAAGCCCGGGAAAATTTATTTCAGGATTTTTGGAGTCCGTTTAGTATTTCTTTTATTTGTTTTTCTGCGCGGAATAATTTAGAAAAAAAACGCGAACCGACTTTGGGCCGTACCCGAGCGGGACTCCGTCCGAGGGCAGCCTTTAGAAGCCGCCCGACCCGAGCCGCCGAGCCCATCAGCCGCCGCCAGCCCACCACGCCCGAAACCCTAACCCTAGCCGCGCGCCGCCGCCGACGCTGGACCCGCCGCCCGAGGTCAATCTCGTTTTCGCCGCCCATTTTTTTAATCACGGTTTTTTTAGTTTCGGTTTTTTTTAAATAGATCGGTTTTCCCGATTTATTTATTTAGCGAGCGTTCGTCCGTTCGTTCATTCTAGCGAACATTCGTCGTTTTTTCTTTTTCTCGGATTAAATCCGTGATTTTTCTGATCGCGATTCCTGATCCGATTTTCGTTTTAGTATAACTTTTCGCTCGTTTATCGGAATCAGGCGATTCAAGCGCCTGGAGTTTCGTCTCGAAACCCTCTATCCGTTTAACGAACTTAAACAAGTTTTTGCCAGTGTAAAAATTGCCCTAGATCCAGAATAGTAAATGAAGCTTGTTTCTTTTGCCGTTTGACTTTCGTTGCTTCGTTTGATTTGATTCTTTTTGCAAACCGGAGTTCTTAAGTTGAACCTTCTGTTTAGATCTCTTATTTGAGTTTTACCCGTGCATTAGATGAATACTTATTGTATGCTTGTTTGTTTGTCTATGATAGAATACCCGGAGTGCGCCGCCTGTTACTTCGTATCTCTAGGTTTCGCGGATCATCAGCAAGGCAAGTAACACTTTGATCATACCTCCTACTACCCAGTTTTATTTCATTAGATCAATCCTCAAACATTGCATGATTAGGATCTAATTAAATTGTGGGATGGGAAGTAGTTGAGGTAGTACCTATTACCTGTTATATTATCAAACCTTTGGGAGTTACTTCTACGTTTGCCTATTATGCCATGCTATGCTAGTAGACGTGGATTGGGTGAGGGATATCCATGACAGATGTGAGTTTGTTAATTAATGGTTTATCTAAGGTAGCAACTTAAACACACATCTGGGTGGATTGAGGTACCTGGGTATTCCAGGATTGCCTATTTTTCTTTATGGACCGCCACCCAGGCCCAAAGGGGTCATGTGATTTTTCATACTAGAAACTTCCGTGTGCAGCCACAAGCTATTATGGGCTCTAGCATAGTTGATTAAGTCGTGCGAACTCTTACAGGGTAGACTAGCAGATGTAGGGGAAAGTAGGTGTAACGGTCTATCCATCGTAAGGTGCTAGCGTTTCTGAAAGACTATGTCTCGGTCATCCGTTTCTCAAACACCGTGTAGTGCGAGAAACCAAACAGAGGCGATCGAGTCTTGTGGGGAAAAGTGCGCAAACCTCTGCAGAGTGTATAAACTAATCATGGTTAGCCGTGTCCCCGGTTATGGACAGCTTGAGTATCTAGTACTTGGATTATCATGTGAATCTCAACATGTTACTCTAAAATTTAATTTTGTTGGGTTTTGTTTAATGATGATGCTTAATTGGGATTGAGAATGCTGTCAACCATTCTCAATGTTTAACAACTACCATGATAGTTAAATAAAATTTATTCCTTTGTAGTAGGGAAAAATTGGCTTTTCGCAAAACTGTAACTATAGAGCTTTCCACCAGCCAAATATGCATATAGTATAGCTGTTTCATTCCATTACTCTCTATGTGTTACTTTGCCAGCATATTCCATGTGCTGACCCGTTTCGGGCTGCAACGTTAATGTTGCAGACTTTTCAGACGACGATTAAGGAGTTTTAGGTCGTGGTTCTATACTCAGTGATGCCGTTGGAGTTGATGGACTCACTTATCTTCCAAGCCTTCCGCTGTTATAGTTATTAGATGGCCTTAAGCCATATTTATTGTAATAAGTTCTCTATTGAGACACTCGATGTAATAAGTGTGTGATTGCTACTCTATTATAAATCCTCCAAGTACTGTGTGGTGTCAGCATTACTGATCCAGGGATGACACCTGAGCACAGAGATCAGACTGTTTGAGGTCTGGTCGCTACAGTTGCCTTCTTTGGGAGTGTCCACCATGTATATATTATATGATGAGGTGGCGGTCCAACGCCCTGTGGGCGGTGGTTCCTGTTCATCTCCTGCATCGTCGTCCATACCGTCGATGTCTTCGGAGTCGAAGTCGAGCATGTCGGTTAAATCGTCGACAGTGGCTACTAAATGGGTGGTGGGTGGGCAGCGAATTTCTTCGTCGTCTGCATCCCATTCTGGTCGGACATAGTTTGGCCAAGGCTCTCCCGACAAGGAGAGAAACCTTAAAAAATTTAGCACTACGCCGAAAGGCGAGTGTCGAAAGATATCCGTGGAGGTGAACTCCATGATCGGCACCCAGTCGGATTCGATGGGCACGGATGCAGGTGGCTCGGAGTCCGTGGCCGGAGATGAGTCCAGTGGTTTGGCGACACGGCTCTCGTAAGGGGTGAAATCAGTATCCGGCTCCATCGCCACTGAGAGTGCGGCCTCCATGGCGGGGTCTATCCCTCCGTCCTTGGATGGGGCGATTTGCTCCGGATTAAAACCGAAGTAGTTGCAGATGCAATCTCCCGAACACTGTCCGACGGCAGAGTTATGTCGTGCTCGTCGTGAATGTGCGGCGCACCTAACATAGGCTTGAATCCATCGAAGATCAAGTCTCCGTGGATATCGGCGGTGTAGTTTAAGTTTCCGAATCTGACCTGATGGCCAGGGGCGTAGCTCTCGATCTGCTCGAGATGGCCAACGAATTGGCCCGCAGTGCGAAGCCGCCGAATACAAAGGTCTGTCCGGGGAGGAAAGCCTCACCCTAGACCGCATCGCTACCGATGATTGAATGAGCCATCATGCCTTACGGTGACGACACAGTGGAACTCTCAATGAAAGCACCAATGTCGGTGTCAAAACCGGCGGATCTCGGGTAGGGGGTCCCAAACTGTGCGTCTAAGGCGGATGGTAACAGGAGGCAGGGGACACGATGTTTACCCAGGTTCGGGCCCTCTTGATGGAGGTAATACCCTACGTCCTGCTTGATTGTTCTTGATGATATGAGTATTACAAGAGTTGATCTACCACGAGATCATAGAGGCTAAACCCTAGAAGCTAGCCTATGGTATGATTGTATATTATCCTACGGACTAAACCCTCCGGTTTATATAGACACCGGAGGGGGCTATGGTTACACAGAGTTGGTTACAAGGGAGGAGATCTACATATCCGTATTGTCTAACTTGCCTTCCACACCAAGGAGAGTCCCATCTGGACACGGGATGAAGTCTTCAATCTTCTATCTTCATAGTCCAACAGTCCGACCAAAGGATATAGTTCGGCTGTCAGGAGACCCCCTAATCCAGGACTCCCTCAACTACCATGATAGTTAAATAAAAATATATTCCTTTGTGGTAGGGAAAAATTGGCTTTTCGCAAAAATGTTTTAACCGTAGAGTCTCCACCAGCCTCAAATGCATGTAGTGAGTTGCAGACTTTTCAGACGAAGAGTAAGGTGCGCTAGGTTGTTGTCCTGCACTCAGCTATGCTGTCGGAGTTGATGGACTCACTTTATCTTACAAGCCTTCCGATGTTATCTTATTTAGATGGCCTTAAGCCATATTTATTTTAATAAGTTCTCTTTTGAGACATTTGATGTAATAAGTGTGTGATTGCTACTCTGTTATAAATCCTTCGAAGTACTGTGTGTGTCAGCATTATCGATCCAGGGATGACACTTATGCACAGAGATTTGACCGTTTGAGGTCGGATTGCTACACCTATTCAACACGCAAATCCTCATTGGAACAATCTCTGGCAAAGTGCCCTGCTTCATTACAGCAAAAACATATTACTTCTGACAAGTCTCAAGGTTTCCTTGTGATTTCAAAGCCTCCTTGGGTCCTCGGCTTCCTTTTTGGGAAACCGCTAAAGTAATGCCCTGACTCCTTGCACCTGAATTAGGTGATATGACTTAGGTCCTTCCTGGAATCCAATCTTTTTATCTTCCTTGACTTTTCCGTTCCAATGAGGGCTTCTATTTCATGTGGGTCATAGTCTACTTCCTCTGCCGGGAATTCTACTAGGTCCCCATTTGGACAAATTGGTGCAGGGTTTAATTGGGTCTTCTTTGGGTGTGTCCTCCACCTCTTCCTTCGTCACATGTTCTTCTAAAATTTCCATGAGGGATCCTTTCATTGCTACATTCTTTTGCAGGGTAATGGGTAGTCCCTTCACATAAGAAACAAGTAATCTGCCTAGTTGGGCATTCTTTAGCTGGGTGACTTTCTTCACAATTAGGGCATTCATCCGTGTGTTCTTTATGGTTGTGTCCTATTTCTGCACAGAGCTTGCATGCACAAGGTTTACTCATATCATTTCTATAAGGATTCAATTTCTGGGACACAAGCCGAGACTTTAGTGGAGTCAACTTAAATTCTTCCCAAGTGGTTACTCTTTGCCACCCATTGATGGTTTGGTACATCCTCCACCAAGTAGCAGCACCTCTTTCAAAGCAGTGAAGAGCATGCTGGGTCATATCCTTTCCGGCCATAGAGTTATTCTTCATGTGATCTTCCATGTTCTGAATCCATCGGTCCATCTCTAATTGAGTCACCGGTCCCGAAAGTATGAGTTCATCTCCATTAATCCTCTATTGGTTCCAAGGGTTTTGGGGTGAGATAATAGATAAGAGATACAGAGAGGGATACACACAATACAAACAATAGTTTTGAAGAGATAGATTTTATTTTGTGACTGTCGGGAAAACATCAAACAAATGACAGCTCACAATCGTCGCATCTAACATAGCTTTATAACAGGGGTTTGGTCCTCTAAAGGTTAATAAATCTTCAAAGTCGCCAAACTCTTCAAGTCTTGTTCATGTCTCCGATGGCTTCTTCCGATCATGCTTGTCCTTCTCAAGTTCTTTTGCCAGATCATCTCTGTTGACGCGAAGTCTCTCATGACGTCCTTTAATATTTCTGGAGTAGTGGGTACGTACTCCGTAAAATCAGATTTTCCCAAAACTAAGTCGGTCAACCATTATTTGCTTGTTTCCCTTCCTACCGCGTTGCCCCGAACAAACTATGCCGAACTCCCCTGACTATCGCGTGGGAAAAGACCCGCCCTCACCTTTTTTTAGTCCGGGTTTGTATCGATGGATCACGCGAAGAAGCAAAAACCAAGCCATGTCTTGTACTCCTCTGTCGACGCTCGCTTTCATGAATTCTATACTTCCTCTCGACGACATGTGGGACATATAGCAACTGGGTCGACGTGTCATGCACCAACTAACAGTGTAGAACAGCAGGGGGACGCACCCCGCCCAAGTAGTAGTAATGAGCAATATAGTCGGGATTCACCGAGGTGCAAAACCAAGTGGTAGCCTGCTCCTGTCGTGTTGGCGTAGAAACTCAAGCAGGGTCGGTCCACACACGAAATGGTGACACACTTAACAGGACCCCTTTGGCCGACATGTGGCTCATCCACCGTCTTGTTCCACGTGCGATGCACCAAAATTATAGTTCAGAGCATCGGTTGGACTTGGAGGCACCCCAGTCGTAGCGCCGCAGTAGTAGTAAATGATCAATGAGGGGTCAAGTCACAAATCCCCACCTTTCCCAAATTAAGATGGATGGACGAAGCAACCATCATTTCACTCTAGGGCGCAAGAGCATAAAGAAAAGAGAAAACCAATGATGCGTGTGGCAGCTACCTAGGGAACCCTAGGGTAGGGGCCTCCACTAAAAATCTTTTTTTTGAAAGCGCCTCCACTACAAATCCGCTTCTCCCTTGTCCAATTGAAGAAAACCGATGATGCGTGTGGCGGTAGGGTTTGTAGGAGTACTACAGCGTGTGGGGCCACGTCGTAGTAAACAGGAGAGAGATTGAGTTCGATCCGACGCCTTAATATGTGTGGGCTGCTTGGTTTTATGGGAACGAGGAAGCATTTTGGGTTCGGGGACCATTGGAGATATACGTACAAAAAATTGTGGACGTTGGTTTGACCGAAAGGCAATGATGCATGGGATCTGCATTTTGATATACCCACGGCCGCGTGAAATTTGCTACTCTACTCAAAACAAGTAAGGTACATGCATTGAACGCATGTGATTTGGAACCCAAATTATGAATAAATACACACTATAGCATGTAAATCTTTGAGTCATATATGCATGATGTAGATATTCGTTTAATATTATAGTTAATCTCATTCAAAATCAATTAGTTTTATAAAAAGGTTAAGATTCATGGGATTGTGCATTGTAAAGCATAAAGTAAAAAACAGATAATGGCAATTCATTTAGAAATAAAAGTTTGGGCAATTATGATACGGAAGATTCTAGAACAAAGGAGAAGTGCTTGTGTTTTGGGAAAGCATGCACGGCCCACATCTCTTATTGGTTGATATGTCACGAAACAAGAAACGAGGAGGGATTTAATGTATTGTGCCAAAGTGTTTTGGGATTATTTGGTTTTCGAAAGATGACTTACACACCTAGACGGAGGGAGTACAAAGAGAAAAAATGAATTGAAGTTAAAAGAATGGCATTTCTAACAAAAATGTGAATGTGAACTACATATGTGTGCACGTGACCAGCACATACATTGTCAATGCAAAATTTAATGCAAGAAATAACTTATGAGTAACATGCACGAATTGATGATGTGGTGCTTGCATGCATAGAGTAGAAAAAACAATGTGATTATGACTTGCATGCATGACGTGTTCTTGTGCAATAGTTGCATGTCTAGGAAAAAAGCTACTAGTGGGTTTTACTAGCTATTTAGGAATAGAAGATGTATACATGGAAGTTGTAGGGAAAGAGATGACATGTATCTCAATTCCCATGAGTAGGGATTGGAAAAGAGATGTCATTTGGTTCACATCATAGGAACTTCTCTATTGAATCTAGAGATGACATGTATCTCAATTCCTATGAGGAGGGATTAGAAGAGAGGTGTCATTTGGTTCACATCATAGGAACTTTTCTATTGAATATACGCTAATGTTTATTTTCCTTTGAAATTATGGGAGTATAGGAATCCATTCATATGAACCAAGTGGCTCTAAAGCTATAAAAATGATATCATGTTTATTTCCTTTGAAATGTGGAGTATATGAATCTATTCCTATATGAACCAATTGGCTTTAAATGAAAAAATCCTATAAAAATCATATCATATAGAGTTCCTATGATATTCCTCCACACCAAAGGATGGTTGAAATTGCTGCAGGTGATACGGTGGTCTTTCTTTGTAGACACCTCCATATTTACAGTTACCTCTCAAAGATGAATGAAATGATATATACTGGGTATTCTATATGTGCATTTTGGTACACGAAAACTCGGTAAAAGTTTGCGAGGTTCGAATTTTCAATAAAGCTATATGGACTGCATTTTGGAACAGAGGGAGGAGCATACGACACTTGCTAACACTCACGTGAAAGATTTGTGTGTAGGAGGAGTGGCTGCTCCGTTAAATGACATGGCAAAACTGACACTGTCGGATGGCGATCTAACAGTTCTTACGGCGTTCGTTGGGAGACGGCTTGTGGCAAACGTTTGTCGGATAATGATTTACAGACACATGCATTGCATTGATGCGTGCCCCCTCTCTTTCTCACGCACACACGCACCCTCACGAGTCACGACTCTCCCGAGTCCTCTCGCACCCACCGTCTATCTACAGGTAGACGTCACACACATATGTGCTCTTCACACCCTACCCTCAGAACTTCTAAAAAACAAAAGACGTCGCGCACCTTTTATTTTAGCTCACACGTCAAACACTTATACTATTACTCTTATGGTGAACGTTCTTTGGGCATAGTATATTGTACTCTCATGAAAAGAAGCGGTGCACGCACGCACTAGTTCTCTCACACCCACTCACGGGTACACGTAGGAGCACATTTTTTAAAGCTGGTACAACAAAATCACTCCACTATATATATATATATATAAGCAGGAGCCTTATCGCTTGCTTTACTAGGATTCCTCTCTTTCACTCTCTCATGCTCTCCAGATCTAAGCAAGACATAGGTGGACACACACTCTCTCTCTCTGCTCACGGCTGGTCACAAATCCGGCCAGACCACCTCGACCGAGGCAGGGGTGTAGGTGCATCGTTCACGTTGTCGTCGGTAGCGTGGGAGGAGAACAACGGCTGCCCGCGCGTCCCGATCGGCAGCCGCGCCTGCTCGGGAGGGCCTCCGACCCCTTCTTCCTCCTTGTGGTATTGTGGCCAAGATGCGGCCTCACGACGCTGTCTTTGCCACATGCCGACGACCCTCAGGTATATATTCCTTCGAAACCTGCCTTGCTCTACTGCCCCAGCTCCCCACGTGGCTGCGTGTGGATCTTTTTCTACTTCTGTCGGCTGTTCCAAAGCCACCTGGACTTTTACTATTATTAGAGGTAAAGCTAGTTCATACAGTCGAATCTAAGAGTTGGTTCAAACAGGGAAGAAACTGAGAAAGTTGTAGCATGAATCTAGGACTTGGTTCTAAGAGGAAACGGGAGAAAGTAGTAGATACTGGCTACCCAACCAGTCTATTGGTTGAAAAGGCGAAGAAAGCATGGTGGATGGAGAAGGGTGGGGGGAAGTGGACATGTCTCTTGGTTGAAAAAGGAAAGAAAGTGAGGGGTGTTGGGGGACAACACAAATGAGAATGAGCAGGTCTAGATTTCCTGTGCTCACATAGGAAAATGTCACCGAGGAGATAAAAAATGGGACAAATGCAGACATGCTGCCTGAGTGTTTGCCGCTCTTGGCAACCACATCTGCCTCACCACTTTATGCCCCTGCTCTCCCTACGCCCATATCGCTACCGTCAATGTAAAATCAGATGAAGCAATAAGCAATGCCACCTAATGTCACTATAAGTAATGGTCTAGTGCCGTCGATAAATTGAAGCAATGCCACCACCATTTTATGAAGTGCTTCTGTCTTGCTTTATTTCCCATGAATTGTGTTTTTGCAGTTACACTTAAATCTCACACCGCTAACATTGCTTTATCCCAATGGAACTGCACAAATTTGATTGCACATTTACTGCATATGCTACTCTCATGACATTAATACTAATGCTATTGTTCTGCATGTTAATCTAATGGCAGTGTTGATGTGATGTGATGCTACTTACTTAAGGGCACTTTCATACTGTCAATCTAGTGCCAATTATAACACAATAGATGCTGTTGTTAATCATACGCCGCTGCAAATATCTGTCACTGTTTAAATAACGGTATTTCGTATTTGCGCAAACAGGGATGTCTGTCTCCATATCGTTTCTATCTATGTAATCAAAAGTACACACCTCGGTTTTAGTACAACTGCACAAAATGAGATGGCTATTCCTAGCTGCCGTCCTCTAACCACCAGTGTTCCAGGTATTCCTACATTGGTTCTAACTAGGTAGAATGACCAACACAATCTAAAAGAAGTTGATTCGTACGTTTTACTTCCTGATTACAATGCAGGGACGAGCGAAAACAACTGCATCCTAGTCCGGAATGCACTTTCTTCCAGTTCATCCATGAACCGAGGACTAGCTGGCATGGCTACACGGAGGTTTTTGGGACAGGTGCGCGGACAAGAGGCATTGTGGTCTGCTTATTTCTTCAAATAGCGGCGCTTAAATTTAGTGGCATGCACAAGACTTTTAGCTGGTTAGTACACTACATGGTTCAGTTCAGCATTCCAGCTGAGAACACAATTATAATTGGTTATTCTGGAATGAGAGAACCTAACCCTGGAGGGTGGCAACAAGAAAGAAACAGAGTGAACTCCAGGAAATTTAAGCCTGCCGGGAGGCCCTTTGCTCAGAGAAGCCTTGCTTGTTTTTTTTATTTGTAAACCTTCTCATAACTTTGTCTTTTATTGTGATATAGTATATGTTTGTTATGTTCTATGAATCATTGAGATGTATAAACTTGCTTAACTTATGCTTTTCAAGTTTTTTATGAAGCCGAGTTTAATGTGAGTGTTCCACATGAGCACTGGAACTTGTGAACGTTTGGAATTTACATTGTGGCCTCAGTTAACTACATGAACCACTGTAACAAGATACGTAGTTGCTTATCTGTCAGACAACAGATATTGATTGTTAGCTGGTCGATAGCCTAGTGTTGAAGCGAGCTGGGCCAATGTGTCGTGTTTTGCACAACTGCTTACAAATGGGGTAGCACGAACAGTGTTTACAAGTACTTATGTATACGTCGGCACACATTTCTCGAACGAGTACTCTTTTTCAACAAACACACACTGCTCGTATGATAAACCATGACAACTTATGTCTTACCATGCCATATTCATGAAAAAACTAGTGAGGACGCATCTGTTTTGGCAACAATTACGATGGTTCGCACATCATTCACGGGCACACAAAAGTAGCAGCAGTTCCCATAGACGGATTCAAACAGAGTACTAGCCCAGAGGGCTTGATAATAGGCAAGGTTCGGATAAGTAGACACAATCCAAACTAGTATTAAACACTAGTTGGGGCAACTATTTCATGCCTCGATCTAATTTGGGATGGGCACAAGACGGACCTTGCCATGAACATCATCGAGGACGTATGGCAGCACCTTAATCATGTGAACCTTCATGAAGATAACCTTGTGGCCTTGCCACTCATAAACTTGTTTGTGGAGGCATGCCACGTTGTCTTCCTGCGTAAGCTTGACAAGAACAGTATGCCACACAAACGAAGGAGTAGTTTTGAACTTCTGGTGCTTCAGTACACCCTGGACAACACCCCTGACAACAGTGAGGTTGTAATTCAACTCGACATCAGTATAAGCACAAATGGCTTCCAGGATCCAACAGCCTAAGAACTCTGTTTCCCAGTGCGTATATTCAGGTCATCCGCCTCATAGTGAGTGACATGTACAACCACACAATCCTTGTATGCATCAAGGCTCTAATTGAAATAGAAACAAATTCTGAATTACTTCCAGTATAAGAAACACAAGTTATTTAAACAACTATGTATAGCATGGCATCAAAGCTAATAAAATTTTGCATTATTCATTACGACATAGATAGATGAAAAACCACAATCGAGATCGGCGAAGAAGAAAATCACGTTGGGCAGCCCAGCGGGGGGGACACATCCTCGAAGGGGGAAAACTGCTCCTGCAGTGCCAAGGGGGTTGTAACCTCAAACGGGGTGTTGACCATCTAGTAGTGGTCGTGAGCGTATGTGGGGTCGGCTCGGTGGCTGCCTCCATCTTCTTGGAGCTCTCTATCTCGTGGGGATCAGCCTCCCGCATCTGCTCCAATATCGGCAGATCTTTGCTTGGTTCTCCTTGGTCCATGAAACTGACGAATACTAGGAGACCAATTAAAGGAAAACACAATCGCAATGCCAGTGAAATAAAAAAGAGAGCGAGGATCGGTTACTGCTTTGCAAAAGTTCTTTTTTTCTCTGAACGAAAATATACCAATATCACGGATCCGCTTACCTTCCCTTCGTTGGGAGAGAAGAACAGTGGCAGACGCGAGTGTTGGCTTTCTTGAAGACGGAGAGGGAGAAGGGGATTCAGCGAAGAGTGAAATGATGGTTGCTTCATCTGTCAAACTTAGACTGCGGGGAGGTGGGGTTTTGTGATACGACGGCTCGTTACTGTCGCGCTATGAACGGGGTGACTCTCCACCTGCATACTGCCTTCTAATTTGGTGGATGGCAGTTGGGCCCACGCGTGGCATGGACCACATGTCGGTGAACAAAAGTAAAACGGCATTCAGTAGAGGGAGACGTTTCGATGACCTAGGAGGAGCCAGAAGCGGTAGTGTATCCACCGTACTAGTAGTATAAGTAATTGTTTTCTGGTAGCTGTAGAGTGTCTCCACTTTACTAGTAGTAATTGTTTCTATTTAGGCAACAGGACGAGGTAAGAAAGTTATAACCAATCGGTGGATTCATAAGCACCGGGATTTTCTCACTTCTCATGACATTCGATTGAAGACAACAACGCTAGAATGATATGTAGCCAACCATGCAAACACTAGATTTGTCACATTCTTCCTACTGAATGCGAGGTTACTATTGTCCATCAGGCTTAAGATTATCAGCAGCATGGTTTTGACGGATGGGTATGTCAAAGAGTAAAAAAAGGAGTTTCCGGTGGGAAAAAGAGCTTCTGAACATGACAGGCTTCTATTTACAACATATTGTGGTCATAATCTAGTAAATTTTATGACCCAGGATGTTCATTCTATGGACCTGACCGATCCATTTAACTGTGACTGCCGAAAACAGTGCTCGAGTTAGATGTTGTTGCCCTTTTCAACCTGGGTTTTGTCTAAACCTGATGAACAATTAACTCTCGTGCTTTTGTACAGTTTGTAAGTTGGAGTTAGATGTTCTTGCCCTTTTCAACTCGGCTGTGACTGTCATATTTTCTTTGAAACAAGGCAAATGGCTTGCCATTCGTTTAATTTAGAGTGAAATATTGTAACAAATCCCAACCAAGGGAAATAACATCACTCTCGCCGCCTACTTGAGCTCACTATGCGTTACAGAATCCAAGCGATTAGCCCCCACCAGCACCCACAAACTTATTTCGAACTAGCACACCAAATGGGCTGTAAATTTTCATAGGAAAGGCTGCATGACCGTGACAGATTTGGATTTTGACAGTTGGTACCCATGAGGAAATAGCCTATCCAAGGTGGAGTCGACTTACTAGCTAGTCAACAAACGTTTCTGCCTACCAGTCATTGGATTGACATCCAACATCTGTCGTGCATCTTCTATCTCTGGTCTTCTTCCTCCAGCCGCCCAAACCAAAACACCCCGTTGTCTCCTCCTGCTCCCGCCTCCCATGGCTGGCTGCACCTCCACCGCCCTACCGTACCCTCCAACGTTAGCCAGTCCCTCCCTCTATTCCCCCACATGTCTTGTTATTCTCCGGCGACGTCAGTCCCAACATGCACCCGCACCCGAACCAGTCAACCCTCGTACTCCCCTACGCCTGCGACTGGACCGGCGCATCTTCCATGGATCTTGTTCGTTCCATCCGAGGCCTCGCCATCGTCCGAGGCCTTGGTTCGCTCGCCATGCACGGTGCACGCCCTCTTGGGTTGTCAACGACATCAACAACCAAGAGGAACAAGGATATGACTGTACATGGAGAGTATGACAGTAGGCACCCACCACCATCATGGTAGTACGCAAGCAAGTGCTTCGTTATTACAAGCCCCAAAAATGGTTCCTTCTAATGGTTGGACATCTGGGGCTCACGCCATTGTCAACATAGTCAATAAACGAGAGAATTACACAACGAGCGGCTGACACCAGGGACCCAGCAGGTCGCGCAGTTGTTATTTACTTTTTTTGAGGAACAAGCAGTTGTTATTTATACTAGTTTTAGCGATAGATCAGGGTAACAACGGGGCTGTGGCCCGTCTAGTCAGGGTTTTATTTATGTTTACCACATCATGAGCCCAGTTGTGTTTTTTCTTGCTGAAAATGGCTAGCCTGGTTCTATTTTTCTAAGAAATACCCAAACGAGGCCTACTTTCTTTATCATCCCTGCTGGGCTGCAAATCTTTCAAGACGAGGAGAGAGTTTCATTCGGTTTGCCTAGAAATGGGTTGTACATTTTAAAACACATCAAACCGGGAATTAGTTTCATTTTTCTAATACCAAGATTTTAAATTCCATTGATTTTTATGCATGGACTATTATTTGGATTTTATATTTATATAAATTATTTTTCAAAATAGTTTGAATGTAACTTGGTATTTCGGGATTAAAAACAGTTGACCGCACTGAAATATGCAAAATTTCATATAACTTTTAACCGTGGCCACAATATGGGGTGTAATGCTAACAAAAAGAAGATGGGCTCCAAAAAAATCTTAAGAATTGGCAAATGGCCTATAAATTATTAGAAATAATGGCATATGGGATATATGTTGTTTTCCACATATTTGAGGCTGACTTGTGCGCCTACTACAGGTTGACACATACGCACTAGTTCTCTCACACCCACTCGCGGGTACACGTAGGAGCGCATTTTTTGAAGCTGGTACAACAAAATCACTCCACTATATATCTATATATATATAAGCAGGAGCTTTATCGCTTGCTTTACTAGGGTTCCTCTCTTTCACTCTCTCATGCTCTCCAGATCTAAGCAAGACATAGGTGGACACACACTCTCTCTCTCTCTGCTCACGGCTGGTCACAAATCCGGCCGGACCACGTCGACCGAGGCAGGGGTGTAGGTGCATCGTTCACGTTGTCGTCGGTAGCGAGGGAGGAGAACAATGGCTGCCCGCGCATCCCGATCGGCAGCCGCGCCTGCTCGGGAGGGCCTCCGACCCCTTCTTCCTCCCTGTGGTATTGTATCCAAGATGCGGCCTCCCAACGCAGTCTTTGCCACATGCCGACGACCCTCGGGTGTATATTCCTTCGAAACATGCCTTCCTCTACTGCCCCAGCTCCCCACGTGGCTGCGTGTGGATCTTTTTCTACTTCTGTCGGCTGTTCCAAAGCCACCTGGACTTTTACTATTATTAGAGGTAAAGCTAGTTCATACAGTCGAATCTAAGAGTTGGTTCAAACAGGGAAGAAACTGGGAAAGTTGTAGCATGAATCTAGGACTTGGTTCTAAGAGGAAACGGGGGAAAGTAGTAGATACTGGGCTACCCAACCGGTCTATTGGTTGAAAAGGCGAAGAAAGCATGGTGGATGGAAAAGGGTGGGGGGAAGTGGACATGTCTCTTGGTTGAAAAAGGAAAGAAAGTGAGGGGTGTTGGGGGACAACACAAATGAGAATGAGCAGGTCTAGATTTCCTGTGCTCACATAGGAAAATGTCACCGAGGAGATAAAAAATGGGACAAATGCAGATATGCTGCCTGAGTGTTTGCCGCTCTTGGCAACCACATCAGCCTCACCACTTTATGCCCCTGCTCTCCCTGCGCCCATATCGCTACCGTTAATGTAAAATCAGATGAAGCATTAAGCAATGCCACCTAATGTCACTATAAGTAATGGTCTAGTGCCGTCGATAAATTGAAGCAATGCCACCACCATTTTATGAAGTGCTTCCGTCTTGCTTTATTTCCCATGAATTGTGTTTTTGCAGTTACACTTAAATCTCACACCGCTAACATTGCTTTATCCCAGTGGAACTGCACAAATTTGATTGCACATTTACTGCATGTGCTACTCTCATGACATTAATACTAATGCTATTGTTCTGCATGTTAATCTAGTGGCAGTGTTGATGTGATGTGATGCTACTTACTCAAGGGCACTTTCATACTGTCAATCTAGTGCCAATTATGACACAATAGATGCTGCTGTTAATCATACGCCACTGCAAATATCTGTCACTGTTTAAATAACCGTATTTCGTATTTGCGCAAATAGGGATGTTTGTCTTCATATCGTTTCTATCTACGCAATCAAAAGTACACACCTCGGTTTTAGTATAACTGCACAAAATGAGATGGCTATTCCTAGGTGCCGTCCTCTAACCACCAGTGTTCCAGGTATTCCTACATTGGTTCTAACTAGGTAGAATGACCAACGCAATCTAAAAGTAGTTGATTTGTATGTTTTACTTCCTGATTGCAGTGCAGGGACGAGCGAAAACAACTGCATCCTAGTCCGGAATGCACTTTCTTCTAGTTCATCCATGGACCGAGGACTAGCTGGCATGGGTACACGGAGGTTTTTGGGACAGGTGCACGGACTAGAGGCATTGTGGTCTACTTATTACTTCAAATAGCGGCGCTTAAATTTAGTGGCATGCACAAGACTTTGAGCTGGTCAGTACACTACATGGTTTAGTTCAGCATTCCAGCTGAGAACACAATTATAATTGGTTATTCTGGAATGAGAGAACCTAACCCTGGATGGTGGCAACAAGAAAAAAACAGAGTGAACTCCAGAAATTTATGCCTGCCGGGAGGCTCTTTGCTCAGAGAAGCCTTGCTTGTTTTTTTTATTTGTAAACCTTCTCACAACTTTGTCTTTTGTTGTGAACTAGTATATGTTTGTTATGTTCTATGAATCATTCAGATGTATAAACTTGCCTAACTTATGCTTTTCAAGTTTTTTATGAAGCCGAGTTTAATGTGAGTGTTCCACATGAACACTGGAGCGTGTGAACGTTTGGAATTTACATTGTGGCCTCAGTTAACTGCATGAACCACTGTAACAAGATACGTAGTTGCTTATTTGTCAGACAGCAGATTATTGATTGTTAGCTGGTGGATAGCCTAGTGTTGAAGCGAGCTGGGCCAATGTGTCGTGTTTTGCACAACTGCTTACAAATGGGGTAGCACGAACAGTGTTTACAAGTACTTATGTATACGTCGACACACATTCCTCGAACGAGTACTCAATTTCATCAAACACACACTGCTCGTATGATAAACCGTGACAACTTATGTCTTACCATGCCATATTCATGAAAAATCTAGTGAGGACGCATCTGTTTTGGCAACAATTACGATGGTTCTCACATGATTCACGGGCACACAAAAGTAGCAGCAGTTCCCATAGACGGATTCAAATAGAGTACTAGCCCAGAGGGCTTGATAATAGGCAAGGTTCGGATAAGTAGACACAATCCAAACAAGTATTAAACACTAGCTGGGGCAACTATTTCATGCCTTGATCTAATTTGGGATGGGCACAAGACGGACCTTGCCATGAACATCATCGAGGACGTATGGCAGCACCTCAATCATGTGAACCTTCATGAAGATAACCTTGTGGCCTTGCCACTCATAAACTTGTTTGTGGAGGCATGCCACGTCATCTTCCTGCGTAAGCTTGACAAGAACACTATGCCACACAAACGAAGGAGTAATTTTGAACTTCCGGTGCTTCAGTACACCCTGGACAACACCCCTGACAATAGTGATGTTCTAATACAACTCGACATTAGTATAAGCGCAAATGGCTTCCAGGATCCAACAGCCTAAGAACTCTGTTTTCCCAGTGCGTATATTCAGGTCATCTGCCTCATAGCGAATGACATGTACAACCACACAATCCTTGTATGCATCAAGGCTCTAATTGAAATAGAAACAAATTCTGAATTACTTCCAGTATAAGAAACACAAGTTATTTAAAAAAACTATGTATAGCATGGCATCGAAGCTAATAAAATTTTGAATTATTCATCACGACATACATAGATGAAAAACCACAATCAAGATCGGTGAAGAAGAAAATCACCTTGGGCAGCTCAGCGGGGGGGACACATCCTCGAAGGGGGAAAGCTGCTCCTGCAGTGCCAAGGGGGTTGTAACCTCAAACGGGGTGTTGACCATCTAGTAGTGCCCGTGAGTGTATGTGGGGTCGGCTCAGTGGCTGCCTCCATCTTCTTGGAGCTCTCTATCTCGTGGGGATCAGCCTCCCGCATCTGCTCCAATATCGGCAGATCTTTGCCGGGTTCTCCTTGGTCCATCAAGAAACTGACGAATACTAGGAGACCAATGAAAGGAAAACACAATCGCAATGACAGTGAAACAAAAAAGAGAGTGAGGATCGGTTACTGATTTGTAAAAGTTCTTTTTTTCTCTGAACAAAAATATACCGATATCACGGATCCGCTTACCTTCCCTTCGTTGGGGAGAAGAACAGTGGCAGATGCGAGTGTTGGCTTTCTTGAAGACGGTGAGGGAGAAGGGGATTCGCCGAAGAGTGAAATGATGGTTGCTTCATCCATCAAACTTAGACTGCGGGGAGGTGGGGTTTTGTGATACGACGGCTCGTTACTGTCGCGCTACGACCGGGGTGACTCTCCACCTGCATACTGCCTTCTAATTTGGTGGGTGGCATTTGGGCCCACGCGTGGCATGGACCACATGTCGGTGAACAAAAGTAAAACGGCATTCAGTAGAGGGAGACGTTTCGATGACCTAGGAGGAGCCAGAAGCGGTAGTGTATCCACCGTACTAGTAGTATAAGTAACTGTTTTCTGGTAGCTGTAGAGTGTCTCCACTGTACTAGTAGTAATTGTTTCTATTTAGGCAACAGGACGAGGTAAGAAAGTTATAACCAATCGGTGGATTCGTAAGCACCGGGATTTTCTCACTTCTCATGACATTCGATTGAAGACAATAACGCTAGAATGATATGTAGCCAACCATCCAAACACTAGATTTGTCACATTCTTCCTGCTGAATGCGAGGTTACTATTGTCCATCAGGCTTAAGTTTATCAGCAGCATGGATTTGACGGATGGGTATGTCAAATAGCAAAAAAAAGGAGTTTCCGGCGAGCAAAAGAGCTTCTGAACATGACAGGCTTCTATTTACAACATATTGTGGTCATAATCTAGTAAATTTTATGACCCAGGATGTTCATTCTATGGACCTGACCGATCCATTTAACTATGACTGCCGAAAATAGTGCTCGAGTTAGATGTTGCCCTTTTCAACCTGGGTTTTGTCTAAACCTGATGAACAATTAACTCTCGTGCTTTTGTACAGTTTGTAAGTTGGAGTTAGATGTTCTTGCCCTTTTCAACTCGGCTGTGACTGTCATATTTTCTTTGAAACAAGGCAAATGGCTTGCCATTCGTTTAATTTAGAGTGAAATATTGTAACAAATCCCAACCAAGGGAAATAACATCACTCTCGCCGGCTGCTTGAGCTCACTATGCGTTACAGAATCCAAGTGATTAGCCCCCACCAGCACCAACAAACTTATTTCGAACTAGCACACCAAATGGGCTGTAAATTTTCATAGGAAAGGCTGCATGACCGTGACAGATTTTGATTTTGACATTTGGGACCCACGAGGAAATAGCCTATCCAAGGTGGTGTCGACTTACTAGCTAGTGAACAAACGTTTCTGCCTACCAGCCGTTGGATTGACATCCAACATCTGTCGTGTATCTTCTATCTCTGGTCTTCTTCCTCCAGCCACCCAAACCAAAACACCCCGTTGGCTCCTCCTGCTCCCGCCTCCCATGGCTGGTTGCGCCTCCACCGCCCTACCGTACCCTCCAACGTTAGCCGGTCCCTCCCTCTAGTCCCCCACATGTCTTGTTATTCTCTGGCGACGTCAGACCCAACATGCACCCGCACCCGAACCAGTCAACCCTCGTACTCCCCTCCGCCTGCGACTGGACCAGTGCATCTTCCACGGCTCTTGTTCATTCCATCCGAGGCCTCGCCATCGTCCGAGGCCTTGGTTCGCTCGCCGTGCGCGGTGCACGCCCTCTTGGTTTGTCAACAACGTCAACAACCAAGAGGAACAAGGATATGACTGTACATGGAGAGTATGACAGTAGGGACCCATTGAAGGAAATATGCCCTAGAGGCAATAATAAAGTTATTATTTATTTCCTTATATCATGATAAATGTTTATTATTCATGCTAGAATTGTATTAACCGGAAACATAATACATGTGTGAATACATAGACAAACAGAGTGTCACTAGTATGCCTCTACTTGACTAGCTCGTTAATCAAAGATGGTTATGTTTCCTAACCATGAACAAGGAGTTGTTATTTGATTAATGGGATCACATCATTAGGTGAATGATCTGATTGACATGACCCAATCCATTAGCTTAGCACCCGATCGTTTAGTATGTTGCTATTGCTTTCTTCATGACTTATACATGTTCCTATGACTATGAGATTATGCAACTCCCGTTTGCCAGAGGAACACTTTGTGTGCTACCAAACGTCACAACGTAACTGGGTGATTATAAAGGAGCTCTACAGGTGTCTCCAAAGGTACATGTTGGGTTGGCGTATTTCGAGATTAGGATTTGTCACTCCGATTGTCGAAGAGGTATCTCTGGGCCCTCTCGGTAATGCACATCACTTAAGCCTTGCAAGCATTGCAACTAATGAGTTAGTTTCGGGATGATGTATTACAGAACGAGTAAGGAGACTTGCCGGTAACGAGATTGAACTAGGTATTGAGATACCGACGATCGAATCTCGGGCAAGTAACATACCGATGACAAAGGGAACAACGTATGTTGTTATGCGGTCTGACCGATAAAGATCTTCGTAGAATATGTAGGAGCCAATATGAGCATCCAGGTTCCGCTATTGGTTATTGACCGAAGACGTGTCTCGGTCATGTCTACATTGTTCTTGAACCCGTAGGGTCCGCACGCTTAAGGTTTCGATGATAGTTATATTATGAGTTTATGAGTTTTGATGTACCGAAGTTAGTTCGGAGTCCCGGATGTGATCACGGACGTGACGAGGAGTCTTGAAATGGTCGAGACATAAAGATTGATATATTGGACGGCTATATTCGGACACCGGAAGTGTTCCGGATGATTTCGGAGAAAACCGGAGAGCCGGAGGGTTACCGGAACCCCCCGGGAGAAGTAATGGGCCATATGGGCCTTAGTGGAGAGAGAGAGGGGCTGCCAGAGGTGGGCTGCGCGCCTCCTCCCCCCTGGTCCGAATTGGACTAGGAGGGGGGCGGCGCCCCCCCTTCCCCTCTCCCTCCCCACTTCTTTCCCCCTCCTAGTAGGAGTCCTACTCCTACTAGGAGGAGGACTCCTTGGCGCGCCATAGAGGGCCGGCCGGCCTCCTCCCCTGGATCCTTTATATACGGTGGTAGAGGGCACCCCTAGACACACAAGTTGATCCATGTGATCATATTCTTGGCCGTGTGCGGTGCCCCCTTCCACCATAGTCCTCGATAATATTGTAGCGGTGCTTAGGCGAAGCCCTGCGACGGTAGTACATCAAGATCGTCACCACGCCGTCGTGCTGATGGAACTCTTCCCCGACACTTTGCTGGATCGGAGTCCGGGGATCGTCATCGAGCTGAACGTGTGCTAGAACTCGGAGGTGTCGTAGTTTCGGTGCTTGATCGGTCGGGCCGTGGAGACGTGCGACTACATCAACCAAACGCTTCCGTTGTCGATCTACAAGGGTACGTAGATCACACTCTCCCCTCTCGTTGCTATGCATCACCATGATCTTGCATGTGCGTAGGAAATTTTTTGAAATTACTACGTTCCCCAACAGTGGCATCCGAGCCTAGGTTTTATATGTTGATGTTATATGCACGAGTAGAACACAAGTGAGTTGTGGGCGATATAAGTCATACTGCTTACCAGCATGTCATACTTTGGTTCGGCGGTATTGTTGGACGAAGCGGCCCGGACCGACATTACGCGTACGCTTATGCGAGACTGGTTCTCCCGACGTGCTTTGCACATAGGTGGCTTGCGGGTGACAGTTTCTCCAACTTTAGTTGAACCAAGTGTGGCTACGCCCGGTCCTTGTGAAGGTTAAAACAGCACCAACTAGACAAACTATCGTTGTGGTTTTGATGCGTAGGTAAGATTGGTTCTTGCTTAAGCCTGTAGCAGCCACGTAAAACTTGCAACAACAAAGTAGAGGACGTCTAACTTGTTTTTGCAGGGCATGTTGTGATGTGATATGGTCAAGACATGATGCTAAATTTTATTGTATGAGATGATCATGTTTTGTAACCGATTTATCGGCAACTGGCAGGAGCCATATGGTTGTCGCTTTATTGTATGCAATGCAATCGCGCTGTAATGCTTTACTTTATCACTAAGCGGTAGCGATAGTCGTGGAAGCACAAGTTTGGCGAGACGACAACGATGCTACGATGGAGATCAAGGTGTCGCGTCGGTGACGATGGTGATCACGATGGTGCTTCGGAGATAGAGATCACAAGCACAAGATGATGATGGCCATATCATATCACTTATATTGATTGCATGTGATGTTTATCTTTTATGCATCTTATCTTGCTTTGATTGACGGTAGCATTATAAGATGATCTCTCACTAATTATCAAGAAGTGTTCTCCCTGAGTATGCACCGTTGCGAAAGTTCTTCGTGCTGAGACACCACGTGATGATTGGGTGTGATAGGCTCTACGTTCAAATACAACGGGTGCAAAACAGTTGCACACGCGGAATACTCAGGTTATACTTGACGAGCCAAGCATATACAGATATAGCCTCGGAACACGGAGACCGAAAGGTCGAGCGTGAATCATATAGTAGATATGATCAACATAGTGATGTTCACCAAGGAAACTACTCCATCTCACGTGATGATCGGACATGGTTTAGTTGATTTGGATCACGTAATCACTTAGAGGATTAGAGGGATGTCTATCTAAGTGGGAGTTCTTTAAGTAAATTAATTGAACTTAAATTTATCATGAAACTTAGTACCTGATAAGTATCTTGCTTGTTTATGCTTGATTGTAGATAGATGGCTCGTGTTGTTGTTCCGTTGAATTTTAATGCGTTCCTTGAGAAAGCAAAGTTGAAAGATGATGGTAGCAATTACACGGACTGGGTCCGTAACTTGAGGATTATCCTCATTGCTGCACAGAAGAATTACGTCCTGGAAGCACCGCTGGGTGCCAGGCCTGCTGCTGGAGCAACGCCAGATGTTATGAACATCTGGTAGAGCAAAGCTGATGACTACTCGATAGTTCAGTGTGCCATGCTTTACGGCTTAGAATCGGGACTTCAACGGCGTTTTGAACGTCATGGAGCATATGAGATGTTCCAGGAGTTGAAGTTAATATTTCAAGCAAATGCCCGGATTGAGAGATATGAAGTCTCCAATAAGTTCTATAGCTGCAAGATGGAGGAGAACAGTTCTGTCAGTGAGCATATACTCAAAATGTCTGGGTATAATAATCACTTGATTCAATTGGGAGTTAATCTTCCAGATGATTGCGTCATTGACAGAATTCTCCAATCACTGCCACCAAGCTACAAGAGCTTCGTGATGAACTATAATATGCAAGGGATGAATAAGACTATTCTCGAGCTCTTCGCAATGCTGAAAGCTGCGGAGGTAGAAATCAAGAAGGAGCATCAAGTGTTGATGGTCAGCAAGACCACTAGTTTCAAGAAAAAGGGCAAAGGGAAGAAGAAGGGGAACTTCAAAAAGAATGGCAAGCAAGTTGCTACTCAAGAGAAGAAACCCAAACCTGGACCTAAGCCTGAAACTGAGTGCTTCTACTGCAAGCAGACTGGTCACTGGAAGCGGAACTGCCCCAAGTATTTGGCGGATAAGAAGGATGGCAAGGTGAACAAAGGTATATGTGATATACATGTTATTGATGTGTACCTTACTAATGCTCGCAGTAGCACCTGGGTATTTGATACTGGTTCTGTTGCTAATATTTGCAACTCGAAACAGGGACTACGGATTAAGCGAAGATTGGCTAAGGACGAGGTAACGATGCGCGTGGGAAACGGTTCCAAAGTCGATGTGATCGCAGTCGGCACGCTACCTCTACATCTACCTTCGGGATTAATATTAGACCTAAATAATTGTTATTTGGTGCCAGCGTTAAGCATGAACATTATATCTGGATCTTGTTTGATGCGAGACGGTTATTCATTTAAATCAGAGAATAATGGTTGTTCTATTTATATGAGTAATATCTTTTATGGTCATGCACCCTTGAAGAGTGGTCTATTCTTATTGAATCTCGATAGTAGTAACACACATATTCATAATGTTGAAGCCAAAAGATGCAGAGTTGATAATGATAGTGCAACCTATTTGTGGCACTGCCGTTTAGGTCATATCGGTGTAAAGTGCATGAAGAAACTCCATACTGATGGACTTTTGGAACCACTTGATTATGAATCACTTGGTACTTGCGAACCATGCCTCATGGGCAAGATGACTAAAACACCGTTCTCCGGTACTATGGAGAGAGCAACAGATTTGTTGGAAATCATACATACAGATGTATGTGGTCCGATGAATATTGAGGCTCGTGGCGGATATCGTTATTTTCTCACCTTCACAGATGACTTAAGCAGATATGGGTATATCTACTTAATGAAACACAAGTCTGAAACATTTGAAAAGTTCAAAGAATTTCAGAGTGAAGTAGAAAATCATCGTTACAAGAAAATAAAATTCCTACGATCTGATCGTGGAGGAGAATATTTGAGTTACGAGTTTGGTGTACATTTGAAAATTTGTGGAATAGTTTCGCAACTCACGCCACCCGGAACACCACAGCGTAATGGTGTGTCCGAATGTCGTAATCGTACTTTACTAGATATGGTGCGATCTATGATGTCTCTTACTGATTTACCGCTATCGTTTTGGGGATACGCTCTAGAGACGGCCGCATTCACGTTAAATAGGGCACCATCAAAATCTGTTGAGACGACGCCTTATGAACTGTGGTTTGGCAAGAAACCAAAGTTGTCGTTTCTGAAAGTTTGGGGCTGCGATGCTTATGTGAAAAAGCTTCAACCTGATAAGCTCGAACCCAAATCGGAGAAATGTGTCTTCATAGGATATCCAAAGGAAACTATTGGATACACCTTCTATCACAGATCCGAAGGCAAAACTTTTGTTGCTAAGTTCGGAAACTTTCTAGAGAAGGAGTTTCTCTCGAAAGAAGTGAGTGGGAGGAAAGTAGAACTTGACGAGGTAACTGTACCTTCTCCCTTATTGGAAAGTAGTGCATCACAGAAAACTGTTTCTGTGACACCTACACCAGTTAGTGAGGAAGCTGATGATGATGATCATGAAACTTCAGAACAAGATACTACTGAACCTCGTAGATCAACCAGAGTAAGATCCGCGCCAGAGTGGTACGGTAATCCTGTTCTGCAAGTCATGCTACTAGATCATGATGAACCTACGAACTATGAAGAAGCGATGGTGAGCCCAGATTCCGCAAAATGGCTTGAAGCCATGAAATCTGAGATGGGATCCATGTATGAGAACAAAGTGTGGACTTTGGTTGACTTGCCCGATGATCGGCAAGCAATTGAGAATAAATGGATCTTCAAGAAGAAGACTGACGCTGACGGTAATATTACTGTCTACAAAGCTCGACTTGTCGCAAAAGGTTTTCGGCAAGTTCAAGGGATTGACTACGATGAGACCTTCTCACCCGTAGCAATGCTTAAGTCTTTCCGAATCATGTTGGCAATTGCCGCATTTTATGATTATGAAATTTGGCAGATGGATGTCAAAACTGCATTCCTGAATGGATTTCTGGAAGAAGAATTGTATATGATGCAACCAGAAGGTTTTGTCGATCCAAAGGGAGCTAACAAAGTGTGCAAGCTCCAGCGATCCATTTATGGACTGGTGCAAGCCTCTCGGAGTTGGAATAAATGCTTTGATAGTGTGATCAAAGCATTTGGTTTTATACAGACTTTTGGAGAAGCCTGTATTTACAAGAAAGTGAGTGGGAGCCCTATAGCATTTCTCATATTATATGTAGATGACATATTACTAATTGGAAATGATATAGAATTTCTGGATAGCATAAAGGGATACTTGAATAAGAGTTTTTCAATGAAAGACCTCGGTGAAGCTGCTTACATATTAGGCATTAAGATCTATAGAGATAGATCAAGACGCTTAATTGGACTTTCACAAAGCACATACCTTGACAAAGTTTTGAAGAAGTTCAAAATGGATCAAGCAAAGAAAGGGTTCTTGCCTATGTTACAAGGTGTGAAGTTTAGTAAGACTCAATGCCCGACCACTGCAGAAGATAGAGAGAAAATGAAAGATGTTCCCTATGCTTCAGCCATAGGCTCAATCATGTATGCAATGTTGTGTACCAGACCTGATGTGTGCCTTGCTATAAGTCTAGCAGGGAGGTACCAAAGTAATCCAGGAGTGGATCACTGGACAGCGGTCAAGAACATCCTGAAATACCTGAAAAGGACTAAGGATATGTTTCTCATATATGGAGGTGACAAAGAGCTCATCGTAAAAGGTTACGTTGATGCAAGCTTTGACACTGATCCGGACGATTCCAAATCACAAACCAGATACGTGTTTACATTAAACGGTGGAGCTGTCAGTTGGTGCAGTTCTAAACAAAGCGTCATGGCGGGATCTACATGTGAAGCGGAATACATAGCTCCTTCGGAAGCAGCAAATGAAGGAGTCTGGATGAAGGAGTTCATATCCGATCTAGGTGTCATACCTAGTGCATCGGGTCCAATGAAAATCTTTTGTGACAATACTGGTGCAATTGCCTTGGCAAAGGAATCCAGATTTCACAAGAGAACCAAGCACATCAAGAGACGCTTCAATTCCATCCGGGATCTAGTCCAGGTGGGAGACATAGAGATTTACAAGATACATACGGATCTGAATGTTGCAGACCCTTTGACGAAGCCTCTTCCACGAGCAAAACATGATCAGCACCAAGGCTCCATGGGTGTTAGAATCATTACTGTGTAATCTAGATTATTGACTCTAGTGCAAGTGGGAGACTGAAGGAAATATGCCCTAGAGGCAATAATAAAGTTATTATTTATTTCCTTATATCATGATAAATGTTTATTATTCATGCTAGAATTGTATTAACCGGAAACATAATACATGTGTGAATACATAGACAAACAGAGTGTCACTAGTATGCCTCTACTTGACTAGCTCGTTAATCAAAGATGGTTATGTTTCCTAACCATAAACAAGGAGTTGTTATTTGATTAACGGGATCACATCATTAGGTGAATGATCTGATTGACATGACCCATTCCATTAGCTTAGCACCCGATCGTTTAGTATGTTGCTATTGCTTTCTTCATGACTTATACATGTTCCTATGACTATGAGATTATGCAACTCCCGTTTGCCAGAGGAACACTTTGTGTGCTACCAAACGTCACAACGTAACTGGGTGATTATAAAGGAGCTCTACAGGTGTCTCCAAAGGTACATGTTGGGTTGGCGTATTTCGAGATTAGGATTTGTCACTCCGATTGTCGGAGAGGTATCTCTGGGCCCTCTCGGTAATGCACATCACTTAAGCCTTGCAAGCATTGCAACTAATGAGTTAGTTGCGGGATGATGTATTACATAACGAGTAAAGAGACTTGCCGATAATGAGATTGAACTAGGTATTGAGATACCGAGGATCGAATCTTGGGCAAGTAACATACCGATGACAAAGGGAACAACGTATGTTCTTATGCGGTCTGACCGATAAAGATCTTAGTAGAATATGTAGGAGCCAATATGAGCATCCAGGTTCTGCTATTAGTTATTGACCGGAGACGTGTCTCGGTCATGTCTACATTGTTCTCGAACCCGTAGGGTCCGCATGCTTAAGGTTTCGATGACAGTTATATTATGAGTTTATGAGTTTTGATGTACTGAAGTTAGTTCGGAGTCCCGGATGTGATCACAGATGTGACGGGGAGTCTCGAAATGGTCGAGACATAAAGATTGATATATTGGACGGCTATATTCGGACACCGGAAGTGTTCCAGGTGATTTCGAAGAAAACCGGAGAGCCGGAGGGTTACCGGAACCCCCCTAGGAGAAGTAATGGGCCATATGGGCCTTAGTGGAGAGAGAGAGGGGCTGCCAGAGGTGGGCTGCGCGCCTCCTCCCCCCTGGTCTGAATTGGACTAGGAGGGGGGCGGCGCCCCCCCTTTCCCTCTCCCTCCCCACTTCTTTCCCCTCCTAGTAGGAGTCCTACTCCTACTAGGAGGAGGACTCCTCCTTGGCGCGCCATAGAGGGCCGGCCGGCCTCCTCCCCTGGATCCTTTATATACGGTGGTAGAGGGAACCCCTAGACACACAAGTAGATCCACATGATCATATTCTTAGCCGTGTGCGGTGCCCCCTTCCACCATAGTCCTCGATAATATTGTAGCGGTGCTTAGGCGAAGCCCTGCGAGGGTAGTACATCAAGATCGTCCCCGACACTTTGCTGGATCAGAGTCCGGGGATCGTCATCGAGCTGAACGTGTGCTAGAAATCGGAGGTGCCGTAGTTTCGGTGCTTGATCGGTCGGGCCGTGGAGACGTACGACTACATCAACCAAACGCTTCCGTTGTCGATCTACAAGGGTACGTAGATCACACTCTCCCCTCTCGTTGCTATGCATCACCATGATCTTGCATGTGTGTAGGAAATTTTTTGAAATTACTACGTTCCCCAACACCCACCACCATCATGGCAGTATGCAAGCATGTGCTTCGTTATTACAAGCCCCAAAAATGGTTCCTTCTAATGGTTGGACATCTAGGGCTCACGCCATTGTCAACATAGTCAATAAACGAGAGAATTACACAACGAGCGGCTGACACCAGGGACCCAGCAGGTTGCGCAGTTGTTATTTACTTTTTTTGAGGAACAAGCAGTTGTTAATTATACTAGTTTTAGCGATAGATCAGGGTAACAACGGGGCTGTGCGGGGGCTGTGGCACGTCTAGTCAGGGTTTTATTTATGTTTACCACATCATGAGCCCAGTTGTGTTTTTTCTTGCTGAAAATGGCTAGCCTGGTTCTATTTTTCTAAGAAATACCCAAACGAGGCCTACTTGCTTTATCATCCCCGCTGGGCTGCAAATCTTTCAAGACAAGGAGAGAGTTTCATTCAGTTTGCCTAGAAATGGGTTGTACATTTTAAAACACATCAAACCGGGAATTAGTTTCATTTTTCTAATACCAAGATTTTAAATTCCATTGATTTTTATGCATGGACTATTATTTGGATTTTATATTTATATAAATTATTTTTCAAAATAGTTTGAATGTGACTTGATATTTCGGGATTAAAAACAGTTGACCGCACCGAAATATGCAAATTTTCATATATTTTTTAACCGTGGCCACAATATGGGGTGTAATGCTAACAAAAAGAAGGTGGGCTCCAAAAAAATCTTAAGAATTTGCAAATGGGCTATACATTATTAGAAATAATGGCATATGGGATGTATGTTGTTTTCCACATATTTGAGGCTGACTTGTGCGCCTACTACAGGTTGACGCGTATGCTTTCCTAAAAAATAAGGTTGACGCACACGCAACACCATGTCAACTTAGTCAACACACGAGAGCAGTGTCTGTAGGATGTCCATCCAACGGCCGTCGTGCTTCTTTAATCTCTGCTCTTCCTGCTCCAGCTGCTCAAACAAGCGCCAACGGGACTGCCTGCTCCCTCCTCCCGCAGCCGGCTATGTTGCCGCGCAGGCCTCACCGCCCCATCGTTCTCCCATCGCTGGCCTAGCCATCCCTCTACTCACCCACACCTGCTGTTATTCTCCGACGACGGCAGACGAACCAGTAAACCCTCGCATTCCCCTGTGCATGGGAAACAACTGCCGAGTTTTCCCTGGCTCCGTGTCGTTCCCTTCCTAGGCCTCGCCGTCAGTGGTGGAGCTTGGCCCAATTAGTTGGGCGGGCCGGCTGAAGGAAATACGTATCTGGGCTTATTTTTCATGGCCCAACAGTAGGTATACAATAGAGAAAACTCATGGACTGGGTGGGCCATGGCCCACTCGGCCTTGCTGTACCTCCGCCACTACTCGCCGTCGTCCACCGCCCGAGTGCTCACGGCGCGGTGTGGTCAAAATGGTCAACGGACGACATGCATCAGAAGTGGACTGTATGTGGAGAGGCTGGCAGCTGGGTCCACGACTGCACACAAGGAAATGCCTCCTTATTACGCGCAAAATAATGATTCCTCCACCTGACAGCTGGGACCCATTGGAAGGGCCTCTGTATTTCGCAAAAAAGTTCCCCCATTGATAGGTCGGACCCATTAGCTATGTCTTCGCATGCAAGGAAGTGCCTCGTTATTACGCACACAAAAATGAATACCCCCCTGCTAGCTAGGACCCACCATAGTGGGAGGCTGACTTGTGGGCCTACTAAGATGACGGGGACAGAGGGCTTTGTCAACTTACTCAATATGAACGATCCTAGCTCTAGTGACCGTACGATGTCTATCCAACGGCCGTAGTGCTTCTTCAACCTCTGGTCTTCTTCCTCCAGCCGCCCAAACAAGCGTCGGCCGTGCCTCCTGCTCCTACCTCCCATGTCCGGCTGTGCTACCACCGCTGGCCATGCCATCCCTCTATACTCACCCACACCTCTTGTTATTCTCTAGCGATGGCAGCCTCACACCGTAGCCGAAGCAGTCAACCGATGTTCTCCCCTCCACGTGGGCATCCACTGCCGCGTCTTCCCCGGCTACGCGTCGTCCGCTTCCTAGGCCACGCCGTCGTCCACCGTCCTGGTGCTCTCGGCGCGGCGTGGTCAATGTGGTCAACGAACGACTTCTGTCGGAAGAGTACTGTACGTGGAGAGGCTGACAGCTGGTTCCACGGCCGCAGCAAGGAAGTGCCTCCTTATTACGCGCAAAATAATTATTCCTCCACCTGACAGCAAGGACCCACCGAACACGCCACCGTATTTCGCGAAAAAAATGTTTCCCCCCTGACTGCTGGGACCCACCAGCTACACCTTCGCATGCAAGGAAGTACGTCCATATTACAGGCAAAAAAATGATTCGCCCCCATGACTGCTGGGACCCACCAGCTACATCTTCGCACGCAAGGAAGTGCCTGACAGTCGGGACCCACCTGGTCGAAGCGTACGTGGCTTTGTCATTCTGGTCGCGAACGTGTACGTACATACTGGTCGATGTAGAGGCGCGCACGTGTTATAGTAGAGGCGCGCATGTAGCATGTACACGTACGTACAACGGCCAGGGTGCAAGAAAGAAAATACGGCCATGTACGTACATACGGGAGGGGTCTCGAACGCCTACTCGCGCATACATACGGCCAGGGCTCGTGTACATGCCTGGGTCGGAACGGAGAAGCTGCACCATTGTCGTGTTCATGGGGAGACAACAGAATGCATCTTGTTCATCGGGAGGCAATAGAACGCATGCTATTTATCGGGAGCCGACCGGCTTGGACGGAACAACCGATGGAAACGAGGCCTGGCATACCGTAGAACAAAGGAAACGGCCATGTGTTTGACTGGCGACGGTCGAAATGGGATCCTGTTCATCGGGAGGGGTCTGGCATACCGCAAAACGGAGGAAACGGACTTCTGTTGGACCTCCTATGGTCGAAACGGGGTCCTGTTGACCGGGAGGGGTGTGGCGTACCGCAAAACGGAGGAAACGGACTTGTGTTGGAGCTCTACGGTCGAAACGGAGGTCCTGTTCATCGGGAGGGGTGTGGTGTACCGCAAAACGGGAATCCACGGGATACTGTTCATCTCCACTGTCGACCTCCTCCACCCTCCACGGGGTACTGTTCATCCACCATCGATCTCCTCCAGCCTCCACCCGCGACTGTTCATTCACGGGCTCCTGTTCATCCAGCCTCCACCGCTTGCTCCTCCACCGGCTATTGTTCAACCAGCACTCTACACGAGGGTCCTGTTCAACCACCCCTCCACGGGCTACTGTTCATCCTGCCCTCCACTAGCTACTGTTCAACCAGCCCTCCACCGGCTACTGTTCAACCAGCCCTCCACGAGGTCCTGTTCATCCACTGGCTCGATCGGTTGAGGTACTGTTCATCCAGCGGCAACGGCCTCTACTACCACAGGTTCCTGTTCATCCAACCCCCACCGGGAACTTGAAAGTGCAACTATCCCTAGGTGGTTTTGGTAATTCATAACAACATATAGCTCATTGAGCTAATGCTATTCCAAGATGATTATTTCAGGAAAGCTCAATGATTGGCATGGCATGGATGTGAAAGTGGAACCCTCGAGATACTAAGGACAAAGGATTGGCTCAAGCTCAAAAGCTCAAGACTCTTCATTTTATATTTTAGTGATCCAAGATCACATTGAGTCTTTAGGAAAAGCCAATACTATCAAGGAGGGATGAGGTGTTGCTTAATGAGCCTCTTGCTTCATGTGCTTAGTGATATGCTCCAAAACCCTCAACTACTTTCCCATATCCACATATGACCTAAACCCTAAGCCAAACTCGGTCCTACCGATTCTTCCTATCCGGCGCCACCGAGTTTCACTTGTCATTAGCCACTGCCAAACCCTAGCAATTCGGTCCTACCGATAGGGATCTCGGTCTCACCGAGATGGGGTTGCAAACTCTCTGTTTCCCTTTCGTAACTTTTCGGTCCCACCGAAAGAGCGAATCGGTCCCACCGAGATTGCAATGTAAACTCAGTGTTTCCCCTTTGTAACTTTTCGGTCTCACCGAGTTCCACTCGGTCTCACCGAAAGAGCAAATCGGTCCCACCGAGTTTGCCTGACCAACTCTCTGGTTAGCTAATTACCAAATTCGGTCTCACCGAGTTTGTGTAATCGGTCTCACCGAGATTACGTTATGCCCAAACCCTAACCATATCGGTCCTACCGAGTTGCATGTCAGTCCCACCGAAAATCACTAACGGTCACTAGGTTTACATTTTCGGTCCGACCGAGTTTATTAATTCGGTCCCACTGAGATTGGAAAACTGTGTGTAACGGTTGGATTTTGTGTGGAGGCTATATATACCCCTCCACCTCCTTCTCATTCAGTGAGAGAGCCATCAGAACACACACACCATTCCAACTCATATGTTCTGAGAGAAAACCACCTACTCATGTGTTGGGACCAAGACATTCCATTCCTACCATATGAATCTTGATCTCTAGCCTTCCCAAGTTGCTTTCCACTCAAACCCTCTTTCCACCAAATCCAAATCCTATGAGAGAGAGTTGAGTGTTGGGGAGACTATCATTTGAAGCACAAGAGCAAGGATTTCATTACCTACACACCATTTGTTACTTCTTGGAGAGTGGTGTCTCCTAGATTGGCTAGGTGTCACTTGGGAGCCTCCGACAAGATTGTGGAGTTGAACCAAGGAGTTTGTAAGGGCAAGGAGATCGCCTACTTCGTGAAGATCTACCGCTAGTGAGGCAAGTCCTGTGTGGGCGATGGTGAGGCAAGTCCTTTGTGGGTGATGGCGTGGACCCTTTGTGGGTGGTTGCTTCTTCGTGGACCCTTCGTGGGTGGAGCCCTCCGTGGACTCGCGCAACCGTTACCCTTTGTGGGTGGAGCCCTCCGTGGACTCGCGCAACCGTTACCCTTCATGGGTTGAAGTCTCCATCAACGTGGATGTAGGATAGCACCACCTATCCGAACCACGGGAAAAACATCCGTGTCTCCAATTGCGTTTGAATCCTCCAAACCCTTCCCTTTACATTCTTGCAAGCTGCATGCTTTACTTTCCGCTGCCAATATACTCTTTGCATGCTTGCTTGACTTGTCCTAAAATAGCTAAAATCTGCCAAGAACTAAAATTGGGAAAAGGTTAAGTTTTTATTTGGTCAAGTAGTCTAATCACCCCCCCTCTAGACATACTTCGATCCTACAAGTGGTATCAGAGCTTTGGTCTCCATTTGCTTGATCTCCATAGCTTTTGGTGGTCATAGCCTTGGTTTCACAACCTAGGAGAGTATGGCGTCTAGCGAGGGAAATTATCACCGTAGAGGTCCTTACTTTGATGGTACTAATTTTGCTAGTTGGAAGCATAAAATGAAAATGCATATTCTTTGACATAACCCCGCCGTTTGGGCTATTGTGTGTGTTGGCTTGCAAGGTGACTTCTTTGATGGGAGAGAACCAAACCGTGAAGCTACCGCGGATGAGTTGAAGATGATGCAATACAATGCTCAAGCTTGTGATATTCTCTTCAACGGATTGTGCCCTGAAGAATTCAACAAAATCAGCCGCCTTGAGAATGCAAAGGAAATTTGGGACACTTTGATTGATATGCATGAAGGTACCGACTCTGTCAAGGAATCCAAGTTGGATGTGCTTCAAAGCCAACTTGACAAGTTCAAGATGAAGGATGGTGAAGGTGTCGCCGAAATGTACTCTAGGCTTGCTCTCATCACAAATGAGATTGCCGGCTTAGGAAGTGAAGAGATGACCGATAGATTCATCATCAAGAAGATTCTAAGAGCCTTGGATGGAAAATATGATACCGTGTGCACATTGATCCAAATGATGCCAAATTACAAAGATCTCAAGCCAACGGAGGTGATTGGAAGAATTGTTGCTCATGAGATGTCACTTAAGGATAAAGAGGAACTTCACAACAAATCAAGTGGTGCCTATAAAGCCTCATGTGAAGCCCCTACATCATCAAGTGAGAAACAAGACTTTAATGAAGAATTGAGCTTAATGGTGAAGAACTTCAACAAGTTCTACAAGAGTAGAAGCAAAGATAGAAGCTTCAAGTCAAGGTCCTACAATGACAAAAGATCTTCTAGTCGAGAGCGAAACTGCTACAATTGTGGAAGACCCGGACACTATTCCAATGAGTGTACGGCTCCCTACAAGAGAAGAGAAGATTCTCCAAGAAGAAGAAGAAAAGAATCACCACCAAGAGAGAGGAGTAGAGATGATCGTTATGAACGAAGATACTCACGGAGAAGCAAGGATTCGGAAAGGAAGGAAAAATCATCAAGGAGCTACACAAGACAAAGACATCAAGCTCATGTTGGTGAATGGGTATCCGGCTCCGACTCCGACAGCCACACCGAGAGAAGTTATCACTCCGACTCCGAAGATACTCAAGATGAAGGTGTTGCCGGTCTAGCACTTGTGTCAACCAACTCCTACGACATATTTGACTCACCAAATGAAGGAATTGGAAGATGCTTCATGGCCAAAGGTCCTAAGGTAACACACCCCGAGTATGTTGATTTCAATAGTGATGAAGATGACTTGTTAGGTGATGATTTGCTTATTGACAACTCTAGTGATGAATACTATGATGAAATGTCAATTAAACATGCTAATCAAGATAAAATGAATGACAATGATAAGGAGAAGATTGAGGCCCTAACTAAAGAACTAAACACTCTTAAGTTAGCTCATGAAACCATCTTCGGAGATCATCGAGAACTTTTAAGAGCTCATGAGAAATTACGCTTTGAAAAGCTCAATCTTGAGCAAGAGCATGAGTTCTTAAAAGCAATCAATGATGATCTCCGCAAGAAAAGTTCTTCTTACATTGCCAAGCGTTTACTCTTATCCACTTACATGCCTCAAGTCAAGTCTAACAAGAAAGATTCTTCCTCTAGTAGTAACAATGATCATGCTAAATCCAATATTGTTACTTCTAGTAGCTCTCTTGATTCCACTAATGATTCTCTTAGCCAAGTTACACTTGAGCAAGAAAATAGCTTATTGAAGGGAATTATAGAGAAAGGAGTGTACAAAAGCCTTGCCGGGAGTAAGCAATTCGAGGAAATTGTGCGCAAGCAAGGAATGCACCGGAAGAATCAAGGTGTTGGTTTTGAACGAAAGTTCAATGCCAATGGAGTTGAGTGGGAAGAAGATCAATACCCCAAAACAAAGTTTGTCTCTCAACAAGAGAAATATGCTTCTTTCAAGGGGACACAAGCTCAAGATGATCTTCCACCACAAGACTACAAGCAAAAAGGGAAGGACAAGCTTCAAGAGGAAATTGATGCATTTGAAGAAGCTCCAAAGACCTTAGTCAAGTGGATTCCCAAGACTACTTCAAGCTCCACTTCATCAAGTACGACTACAACTCCAAGGATTCCCATCAAGATGATGTGGATCCAAAAGAAGAAGAACTAGAGAGTTCTTGAGGGTGACTCCGCCAACATACTTCACTCTTATCATTTTGGCAAGAACAAGTGCAATCAACTTCCACATCTTGCACTAGTTCAAGGAGTCACAAACCCTCTTGTTGGTAAGACAAGGGACAAGGTAACCTAAAAGTTTTCATGGAAATCATCTTTTGTGTGCATCACTCTATGTCTATGGATATCCTTGTTTGTTCCTTGTGGGACTAAACCATGTAGGTATTGAAAGTGCAATTCACTCAAATGGATAGCTCCAAGAGATCTACATCAACATTGAGCATCCACATCTTCAATATCTACATGAAGTCATCATCGACATAACCCAAGGTTAGTTCATCCCTGTTAGGGGGGATATCACATCTAGGGGGAGCTTTACTCTAAGACTTGAGCTAAAGCAACTCTAAAGATGTGAACACAACAATGCTTTATGTAAAAGTGGTAACCCCACTTGAGCTTAAACGATGAGTATGACCTATGATCAAGTGTTCTCACTTGACTCCTAAGTCAATATACTCATATATAGATGACCTAGTCATCGCAAATTGCTTGATAGATGCTAGAATTGGTTGTGCATGCCTTGTCACATATTTCATTTGCCATCTTATTGTGTGAGCATGCTGGTTGCATATTTTACTCATTCGAGGACATCCACTTGTTGTTTTGATTGTTTGGTTTTATCTTCTTTTGCCAAGTGGATGGACAAGGATGCCTAAGAACCTCCTCTAGCTATCTATGCTTTTATCGTCTCAAACTCTATTCATGCTGCATCACAAAATTTGATCAAGTCAGATTCGAACCACTCTGTGTGAGGAGCGCTCGGAGTCCCCGATTCGTCATAGACTTAAACTTCCAAAACCTCTTTATGATTCTCAGTCTGACCGATACTCCACTTTTGGTCCTACCAAGATCATTAAGTTGATCTAAGTTTTCGATCTTGGTGCAACCGATTTGAACCTTTCGGTCACACCGAGTTTCAGTAACTGCTTGCAGTTATGAATCTCGGTGCCACCGAGTTGTTCCACTCAGTCACACCGACAGGGTCGGGCTATATATAGTCACGGGCAAAATTTGGAAATTTCTCCGAACCCCTTCGCCCGCGCGATAGCCTGCTCTGCCCTTGTGGTCTCCGGATCGTCTTCTCGCCGCCAGCAACCTCCAGTCGCTGGTCTCCGTTGCCGTCAATGGGAATTCTGCCCCGCCGTTGCCGCCGTAGCAAGTCCCTGCCGAACTAGGATATGGACTTTATCTTTGTGCTATTCCTCAATCTGATTCCTAGCACATTGTGATCATATTGATTCTAGCCACATTTGATAAACTTCTATCCAGTCAAAACGCCCGTAGATTAGGTTTGATTCGAAAATTCTAGGTTTAGGTTTCCGCCGAAACCATCTCGGACCCACCGAGTTGAAAAACTCGGTCCCACCGATTTGGCTTATGCCATTGCACAAGTGAGACTCGGTCTGACCGAGAATTACTTATCGGTGTGACCGATTTTGGAACTCTGTGAAACCCTAGCAGTCTCGGTGCCACCGAACTGTGACTCGGTCCTACCGAGTTCACTAGTTTAGGTTCCAAAACTGCTTCGGTATCACCGAGTTTGAAAATCGGTAGATCCGAGATGATTTCAGTGGGAAACTAAAACTAAGTTTTTGGATCATTCTTTTTGCAAAAATCTCTGCATTTTGTGATGCTCATCCTTTCTACCTCATCTATAATCTATTCACAGGGTCAGCAGTCAGTTTGCAGCATGTCTGATCAAAGTGATAGCCAAAATATGTCAGAGCAGCAAGTGGTGATGAGTGAGGGCACTAGTCCCTCCAGTTCATCTAATGAAGGCAGCAGGAGCACTCCTAGCAATTTGCCAAAGGTTGCCACGAGACAAAGGAAGAAGAGGACTTCAGATTCCGAAGATGAAGACTATGTGGCAGAGGAAGAGGCCACTTCCAAGAGAGTTGAGCCAGCTCAAGGCACTAAGCCAGGTCTGAAAATCAAAAGGCCAGCAGGCAGGCAGCCCATGTCAAAGGCAAGAGCCTCAACTGAGAAGCCCACTCCCCAAGAGCCAGTTGCTGCAGAAGGCAAGAAGAGGAAGGAAAGGGTCAAAAAGGCCGTAGCTAGAGTGCTTGGCAAAGCTTCCATCATGGAAGAGGAAGAAGAAGAAGAAGTAGCTGCACCAGCACCCAAGGCACCCAAGCTGATGGGTGATGCCATAAGGTCAGGGGCTACTGCATCTAAGCCCAAAGCTGCCTCCAAGCCAAAGCCTAAGAGAAATACAAGCATTCCTGCAGCTGAGAAGAACAAGGCCCCAGTGCCTGAGACTGTTGCTGAAGAAGAAGAAGAGAATGTCCTAAGGAAGCTAAAGCCCAAGATCCCAGACCACAACGATGCTCATCCTGTGGCTGAGGATATGAAGCTCAGGAGAGATTCAGGGCTAAGGAAATGGAGAGAAGCAGACCCGTATGCTTCAAGGAGAAGGACTGCCGTGGACTACAGGTTTCACACCAAGGAGCAGCAGGATTTTTATGAGACAGTGTTGCTAGATAAGAAGCCCATTGTCTGTGATATGCGTTGGGTTGATTGGACATACATCAAGGACAATGAGGAGCACTATCCTGGAGTGCAAGACAGCTTCATAGCTTGTGGAGTAGCTGACTTTGTTGGGCAGAAGCTCACAAAGTGGAACGAGGAACTTATCATGCAGTTCTACTCCACAGCTCACTTTTATCCAGATGGGAGGATCACATGGATGTCTGAGGGTACAAGGCACCAATCTACAGTGGCTGAGTGGGCATAGATCATAAATGCCCCAGAGGAGCAAGATGATGACTTGGATATCTATGCCAAGAAGAAAATGGACCACAACTCAATGTCAAATATGTACAAGGAGATCCCAAATGAAGCACTTGATACCTTCATGTTTGGCTCAGTACATTACCTTCTGTCAGGGCTCCCGACGATCAATTGGATACTAAGGCACACCTTATTGCCTAAGTCTGGAGATCACAAGATGATCAGAGGCCATGCTATCAACTTGCTACATGTGTTTGATGTGCCTCAGAAGTTCAAGGTGATGAGCCTCATAGTGGAAACAATCAAGAGGACTGCAGCAGACCAGAAGAGGAGTTGCGGATATGCCCCTCAAATTCAGGAGCTCATCAACTCCAAGATGGGCACGGGCATATATTTATTGGACAAGGAATATTTGCCCATCCGTCCAGATTTTGAGAACAATGAAGTTGTGATGACTGAGAACGAGCCATCATCTGCCCAAGCATATGCAAAGAAGGAGAAGGCGAGGAAGGAGAAAGCTGCCAAGATGCCAACTCAAGAGGAGGCATCTGAGTATTTCTTGAAGACTAAACAAGAGCAGCTTGGTTACTTGATTGCATCCACGCTGAGGATTGAGCAAAGTCTGGCCACCCTCACTAAGAATCAGCAGAGCCTAGAGAGAATCGTGGAACAGAAGTTCTATGACTTGGATGTCAAAGTAACGGAAGTTCAGTCTGCAGTGGAGCAGCTCCAGGAGGACATGCAGGAGAGGAGAGGCAGGACTACCACTCATGCCTTTCCCAGAGTGCCACGAGGCCCGAGGTCATCTGCCGTGCCAGTTGCTGACACAAGAGCCACCACCTCAGCACCAGCCACAGCCTCAGTTCCACCAGCTCCAGCATCTACTTCAGCTCCAACTCCAGCGACTACTTTAGCATCTACCGAAGCCTTCGTCCTTGGAGTGATCCGGACTCCACCACCACCTGAAGATCAAGCCTGAGCGTCGATCTAGTGCTATGCATTTTCTACGAACTTTTTGGTAACTTGTTGCCAAAGGGGGAGAAGATGTATAGATCATAGGCTTCGAGAGAGAGAGTGTTGCTTTTCTCTCTTGCTTTATTTGGTGGTTTTTCGAACTTGTTTGCTTTTGAGTGCTTGAGATACTACGTCATTATTTGTGAGACATTGATGATCATGTGTTTGATCATAAGCTACACTTAATGCTTGCTTAATGCTATTATCTTATCTATCTTATGTGATCATTCATTATTCTTGGTGATGAGTGCATGTATTTCATTCTTATCATTTTAAGCGCTCCACCAAGATGTATGTGACATGGAAGAGTAACCCATGACTCTAACTCTTTGTGCATTTGCAGTCCAAAGCAAATTTTAAATATGCACAAATTTAGGGGGAGCTCTTACTTATCACATACTTCTCAAAGCGACGATATATTTCATGCATATTATCATTTGTCGAAGCTTTGATCTATATGTTGTCATCAATTACCAAAAAGGGGGAGATTGAAAGTGCAACTATCCCTAGGTGGTTTTGGTAATTCATAACAACATATAGCTCATTGAGCTAATGCTATTCCAAGATGATTATTTCAGGAAAGCTCAATGATTGGCATGGCATGGATGTGAAAGTGGAACCCTCGAGATACTAAGGACAAAGGATTGGCTCAAGCTCAAAAGCTCAAGACTCTTCATTTTATATTTTAGTGATCCAAGATCACATTGAGTCTTTAGGAAAAGCCAATACTATTAAGGAGGGATGAGGTGTTGCTTAATGAGCCTCTTGCTTCATGTGCTTAGTGATATGCTCCAAAACCCTCAACTACTTTCCCATATCCACATATGACCTAAACCCTAAGCCAAACTCGGTCCTACCGATTCTTCCTATCCGGCGCCACCGAGTTTCACTTGTCATTAGCCACTGCCAAACCCTAGCAATTCGGTCCTACCGATAGGGATCTCGGTCTCACCGAGATGGGGTTGCAAACTCTCTGTTTCCCTTTCGTAACTTTTCGGTCCCACCGAAAGAGCAAATCGGTCCCACCGAGATTGCAATGTAAACTCAGTGTTTCCCCTTTGCGTAACGTTTTGGTCCACCGAGATGAGCGAATCGGTCCCACCGAGTTTGCCTGACCAACTCTCTGTTAGTCCATTACCAAAATCGGTCTACCGAGTTTGTGTAATCGGTCTCACCGAGATTACGTTATGCCCTAACCCTAACGAAATCGGTCCCACCGAGTTGACATGTCGGTCCCACCGAGAATCCTAACGTTCACATTTTGAACTAAATCGGTCTGACCGAGTTTCATGATTCGGTCCCACCGAGTTTGGTGATTTGTGTGTAACGGTTAGATTTTGTGTGGAGGCTATTATACCCCTCCACCCACTCTTCATTCGGAGAGAGCCATCAGAACATGCCTACACTTCCAACATACATTTTCTGAGAGAGAACCACCTACACTTGTGTTGAGGTCAAGATATTCCACTCCAACCACATAAATCTTGATCTCTAGCCTTCCCCAAGTTGCTTTCCACTCAAATCATCTTTCCACCAAATCCAAATCCTGTGAGAGAGAGTTGAGTGTTGGGGAGACTATCATTTGAAGCACAAGAGCAAGGAGTTCATCATCAACACACCATTTGTTACCTCTTGGAGAGTGGTGTCTCCTAGATTGGTTAGGTGTCACTTGGGAGCCTCCGTCAAGATTGTGGAGTTGAACCAAGGAGTTTGTAACGGGCAAGGAGATCGCCTACTTCATGAAGATCTACCCTAGTGAGGCAAGTCCTTCATGGGCGACGGCCATGGTGGGATAGACAAGGTTGCTTCTTCGTGGACCCTTCGTGGGTGGAGCCCTCCGTGGACTCGCGCAACCGTTACCCTTCGTGGGTTGAAGTCTCCATCAACGTGGATGTACGATAGCACCACCTATCGGAACCACGCCAAAAATCTCCGTGTCTCCAATTGCGTTTGCACACTCCAAACTCCTCCCTTTACCTTCATATGCAATTGTTTTACTTTCCGCTACTCTATACTCTTAGAATTGCATGTGTAGGTTGATTGCTTGACTTGTGCTAAGTTGCTAAAATCTGCCTAGAACTAAAATTAGGAAAAGGGCTAGATTTTTATTTGGTCAAGTAGTCTAATCAACCCCCTCTAGCATACTTTCGATCCTACATAGGGGGAGGAGGAGGCGATGGTGAGGAGGGAGACGTGGTGGGCGGCAGTCTGCTAAATCTAAGGAGTAGGCAGGAGAGGCGTCGCGGACTCAATCAACGGACGGCGCAGGCGGCGTACTTGCCGATGTCGGTGCCGCAGGAGATGGGGTAAGAGGAGAGGAGACGATGGGGAGGAGGTGGAGGTGGCGTGGCGGTGATGCTACTATGACAGGGAGGAGTTGGGGGCAAACGACGCCAGCAGCACCCGTCGCTGCCGGTTTGCTTCCATTCTTTTCCAGAAAGATCGATTCCTTCACTGATTGGATAAGGTGGGACTGGACGAATGGAATGATGGTATTTTTTGCAAATGTGAAGTGGGGTTGCCTTCTATGCGTAGGATGCAAATCAGACGGTCGAAAATGATACTCCCTCCTTTTCGGTTTATAAGGCTTATCTCAACTTTTTTGTTTTTCCAATTTAAAGGGCTCATCTCCATCTCATTTTTAGTTTCCAATGACATTAAATCTTTGCATGCAAGAATTAAAAAGGAACACACCAATGCATGCAATGTTCCTAAGTCATTCTAGTGGCCAAGCATGCATGCACTGTAATTAATCCAAATTAATGCATGAGTTTAATTGGGGTAGTTTTATAAAGTACGAGATACAATCCTCCACTCACAAAATGCCTTGATTGATGAGATTTGAGATTTGAGCCCTATAAACCGGAAGGGAGGGAGTAGATGACAGGCACACCATCACCACCAACTCAGATTTTTATAGGAGTAAAGTTTATATTATTTTGATGTTCGGTCATAGTTCAAATTTATGTAGGTGACAGCTGCAATACTTATAACTGTAGATTATCAAAAACATATGAATAAATGAATCAATATACCGTGTCATCTTGTGCATAAAATCATTTACAATTGGACTTGACAAATCTGGCCCCTCAAGCACCCGCGGAAGCGATCAAGCGCGTCCGCAGACAGTGACTGGTCACGCCTCACATTAGCAACTCTGCATTCGTCTCTCTCATATTTCATCCCATGTATCCATACAAAGCATGCCAAGAAACCCTACGTACTGCATACTACGTACTACCTTAACTAGTCTTCATCATCGAAGATGTCCACGACGACGGTGCCGGGCGCCGGCTGGACGGGCGGGTAGGAGGCCTCCGGCTCATCCTCCTCCTGCTCGACCTCATCCATATAGGCGAGCATCTCCGCCGCCTCCGTGGCCTCCTGCTCCTTCATGTCCTGCCAGTGACGGCGTCTGGCCTCCACTGCCGACTCTGGCCGGAGGGAATTGAGGATGGCCTGCTGCTCCGCCTGCAGATCCGCGTCGCCAGCGTTCCCCACATCCTCCTCCTCCTCCAACTCCTCTTTCGGATCCACTACATCCGGAGGTAGCCTCGCGGCGATTCGGTTGTAACATCCCAAATTTTCAATTTGGAATGTTATACATTAGGCCATCATTGCATATCATAATTTATTTGCTTTTGGTTTTGATCCTAGAAATTCCATGCAACTCGAGGACCCACGGAGAGAATTGGGGATTTCGTTATTTTCATATTTGAGTTTTCTCAAATTTTGAGAATAGGATCATTTGATTTTAATCATTTTATCATCAATTATTTCTATTACAAAAATATGAGAGAGGGAATAAAATGACTTTCCCAAAATAAAGAAATATTGAGGATTTAATAATAAAATCAAATAAGATTTTATTTCTGAGTTTTTCGGTATTTTATTTGAATTTAGGAAAATGTGCGTTTTTCAAAATTTCATTTAGGCCCCAAATAAATGTTCACCTTGTGCGGCTTGATTTTAGAAGCCCGGGAAAATTTATTTCGGGATTTTTGGAGTCCGTTTACTATTTCTTTTATTTGTTTTTCCGCGCCGAATAATTTAAACAAAACGCGAACCGACTTTGGGCCGTACCCGAGCAGGACTCCGCCCGGGGGCAGCCTTTATAAGTCGTCCGACCCGAGCCGCCGAGCCAATCAGCCGCCGCCAGCCCACCGCGCCCGAAACCCTAACCCTAGCCGCGCGCCGCCGGAGCCGCCGCCGCCGCTGGACCCGCCGCCCGAGGTCAACCTCATTTTCGCCGCCCGTTTTTTTTAAGTCGCGGTTTTTATTTTTATTTTTTAGTTTCGGTTTTTTTAAATAGATCAGTTTTTCTGATTTATTTATTTAGTGAGCATTCGTCCGTTCGTTCGTTCTAGCGAACGTTCGTCATTTTTCTTTCTCTTGGATTAAATCCGCGATTTTTCTGATCGTGATTCCTGATCTGATTTTCGTTTTAGTATAACTTTTCGCTCGTTTATCGGAATCAGGCGATTCAAGCGCCTGGAGTTTCGTCTCGAAACCCTCTATCCGTTTAACCAACTTAAACAAGTTTTTCCCACTTCAAAAATTTCCCTAGATCTAGAATAGTAAACGAAGCTTGTTTCTTTTGCCGTTTGACTTTCGTTGCTTCGTTTGATTTGATTCTTTTTGCAAACCGGAGTTCTTAAGTTGAACCTTCTGGTTAGATCTCTTATTTGAGTTTTACCCGTGCATTAGATGAATACTTATTGTATGCTTGTTTGTTTGTCTGCGATAGAATACCCGGAGTGCGCCGCCTGTTACTTCGAATCTCTAGGTTTCGCGGATCATGAGCAAGGCAAGTAACACTTTGATCATACCTCCTACTACCAAGTTTTATTGCATTAGATCAATCCTCAAACATTGCATGATTAGGATCTCATTAAATTGTGGAATGGGAAGTAGTTGAGGTAGTACCTATTACCTGTTATATTATCAAACCTTTGGGAGTTACTTCTACGTTTGCCTATTATGCCATGCTATGCTAGTAGACGTGGATTGGGTGAGTGATATCCATGACAGATGTGAGTTTGTTAATTAATGGTTTATAAAAGGTGGCAACTTAAACACACATCTGGGTGGATTGAGGTACCTGGGTATTCCAGGATTGCCTGTTTTTCTTTATGGACCGCCACCCAGGCCCAAAGGGATCATGAGATTTTTCATACTAGAAACTTCCATGTGCAGCCACAAGCTATTATGGGCTCTAGCATAGTTGATTAAGTCGTGCGAACTCTTACATGGTAGACTAGCAGATGTAGGGGAAAGTAGGTGTAACGGTCTATCCATCATAAGGTGCTAGCGCTTCTGAAAGACTATGTCTCGGTAATCCGTTTCTCAAACACTGTGTAGTGCGAGAAACCAAATGGAGGCGATCGAGTCTTGTGGGGAAAAGTGCGCAAACCTCTGCAGAGTGTATAAACTAATCATGGTTAGCCGTCTCCCCGGTTATGGACAGCTTGAGTATCTAGTACTTGGATTATCATGTGAATCTCAACATGTTACTCTAAAATTTAATTTTGTTGGGTTTTGTTTAATGATGATGCTTAATTGGGATTGAGAATGTTGTAAACCATTCTCAATGTGTAACAACTACCATGATAGTTAAATAAAATTTATTTCTTTGTAGTAGGGAAAAATTGGCTTTTCGCAAAACTGTAACCATAGAGCTTTCCACCAGCCAAATATGCATATAGTATAGCTGTTTCATTCCATTACTCTCTATGTGTTACTTTGCCAGCATATTCCATGTGCTGACCCGTTTCGGGCTGCAACGTTAATGTTGCAGACTTTTCAGACGATGATTAAGGAGTTTTAGGTCGTGATTCTATACTCAGTGATGCTGTTGGAGTTGATGGACTCACTTATCTTCCAAGCCTTCCGCTGTTATAGTTATTAGATGGCCTTAAGCCATATTTATTCTAATAAGTTCTCTATTGAGACACTCGATGTAATAAGTGTGTGATTGCTACTCTGTTATAAATCCTCCAAGTACTGTGTGGTGTCAGCATTACTGATCCAGGGATGACACCTGAGCACGGAGATCAGACTGTTTGAGGTCCGGTCGCTACAGAGATGGTATCAGAGCACACGCTGACTGTAGGTCACGACCACTAAGCTAAAGACCTAGATCACTATTCACTCTCTTCTCTTCTGACCTGTCATCTTTTCTACTCTTTAGGATGGCAGATGCAAGGAACAAGTTCACGCAACCGGATGATGATACACCCTTTGGACGTCACTTGAAGGAAGTCACTAGATACCTGAACATAGGAGTACCAAGCTTCACCGGAACCTACAAGGCCACTTTACCGGAAGAAGAGCGCTGGATGATTCAAGTTCAAGTTCCAGGAAGGACGTTCATGCCAGTCACTGAGTCCATAGAGTTTTCTTTTGATGCACCAACTTGGAGTCTTGGAAAGAGCATGGCAGCTCATATCGCCATGGGACGCATTGGAGAAGTCTAACGCAATGATCTCAAGGATACTATCTACCAGATTTGTGGGCGCCGAGATGAGCACTGGGAGAGGATCAGCACCAGAAAGGATAGATCAGTTGCAGCTTTTATCCAGGAGTTAAACCAGCACATTCGACGACAGGAGAACCAGATGTGCGCCGACATGATAGATCTGAAGAAGGCTAGGACAAGAATCAAGGAACTGGAGGAAGAACTTAAGGCTACACGTGAAGATTATGAAGAGGAAATTGAAGTATTGGTGGAGAAGAATAACGATCTGATTAAGAAGATCGGGATATTTATGGGAGGCCCTACACCAGTAGATGAAGACGAAGAACCCAAGGAGATTCTCCAAGAAGACTACAGCATCATCGACGACACCGACTCGGACCCAGATGACAGCAATGATGACTATGTTGATGAAGCCGGAGCAGATATCATGGAGTCTGCAACCGAAGAATAATTCTAGTAGACCACCTCATCAGTAGTAGTAGTCCACCATGTAAAAACAGTAGTCCGAGCTCTTTTGCGATAGTTAGATCGATTGTATGCCCTTGTTTGATTGAATGAAGTGAATTGTTTGCTTTTGCCTCATGTGCATATGGGTAGTGTTTTCTCTTTAGACCCCCTCTATTCTTAACTCTCATCTTTTCTAAACCCTCAGATGCCTCCGAGACGTGACCCCGGATTTACCTTTCCACCGGAGCTCACCCAGTTGATCCAGCAGCAGAACACATTGATGCAGTTGCTAGTCCAGAATCAGAATCAGGGGAACAACAACAACAACCCACCACCACCACCACCTGTTGATCACTTAGCCCGTTTTCTTAGGCTGAATCCGCCGGTGTTCTCCAGTAGCACCGAGCCGATAGTAGCAGATGATTGGCTCCGCAAGACAACTAGAGAGTTGACCACAGCAGGATGCACAGATGCAGAGAAGGTGATGTTTGCCGCACATCAGCTTGAAGGACCCGCAGCATCATGGTGGGAGAATTTCACAGCCACTTTCCCTGTCGACACTGTCACATGGGACCAGTTTCAGCAGGCTTTTCGTACTGCCCATGTTTTAGCAGGAGCTATGGCCATGAAGAAGCGAGAGTTTCGCAACTTGCGCCAAGGAGGACGAACAGTTGGCCAGTATGTGGAGGACTTTAGTAAATTAGCACGTTATGCCCCAGATGATGTTGCTACGGATGCTGCTAAGCAGGAGAAGTTTCTGGAAGGACTGAATGATGAGTTGAGCATGCAGTTGATGGTAGCAACCTTCAACAACTACCAGGAGTTGGTAGACCGTGCTCTTATGATTGAAGGCAAGCAGCAGCAAATTGAGAACCGCAAGAGGAAGTATGGACAAGGGAAGTACAATTCTGGAGCTCAGCAGAAGCCACGTTTTACCCCTAGATCGGGAGGACATTTTCAGCATACCCATGGAGGAGGTAGCTCGCACAATCACAACGGCACCAAGAATGGTAATGACAATGGAGGAAGCAACGGCCAGAACCGTACCAACCCATCAACCCCAGCCAAGAAGGACCTGGGCCAAGTCACTTGCTTTAAGTGCCAGAAGACCGGACATTATGCCAATGAATGTCCTGAAGGCCAGAATGGCAATGGAAGCTCTGGGAAGAAGCCAAACCCTTTCAACAGGGGACAGGTGAACCACGTTAATGTGGAGGAGGTTGAAGAGCAGCCGGATGTCGTAATCGGTAAGTTTTTGGTTAAGTCAATTGCTGCACTCGTTCTTTTTGATACTGGTGCATCGCATTCATACATATCAAGGGGATTTGTGGATAAGTATAACTTTCCCACTAAGGTTCTTAGAACACCTATGCTAGTAAGCTCACCAGGAGCGGAGTATATGGCCAGTCAAGGATGTTTTCAAGTGCCATTGAGTATAGGTAGGCATGTGTTTCCCTCGGATTTAATCATTTTGGAATCACAAGGATTGGATGTAATTCTGGGTATGGATTGGCTGTCGATGTACGGAGGAAACATTGATTGCGCCAGTAAGACAATTTTGCTTACTACCCCAGAAGGGAGAAGGATCAAGTATGTATCCAGACATGTGCCAAAAGGGGACTCAAGTAAATTGTTTAACAGGAGTTGTGCAGGAGGAAGTACCAGTGGTAAGGGATTTCCCTGAAGTATTTCCAGAAGAGTTGCCAGGCATGCCACCGGATAGAGATATTGAGTTTTTGATTGAGCTATTACCAGGCACAGGGCCAATATCAAAGAGACCATACAGGATGCCTGCAAAGGATTTGTTGGAAATTAAGAAGCAGATTAAGGAGTTACTGGATAAAGGTTACATTCGCCCAAGTTCGTCGCCTTGGGGATCACCAGTACTTCTAGTGGAGAAAAAGGATGGACCGTTAAGGATGGTTGTTGATTATCGAGGATTGAATGAAGTAACCATCAAGAACAAGTACCCACTACCAATGATCAATGATCTGTTTGATCGATTGCAAGGAGCTAAGGTATTTTACAAGATCGATCTGCGATCAGAATACCACCAGTTGAAGATTCGAGAACAGGATATACCTAAGACAGCTTTTACCATCAGGTATGGGTTGTACAAGTATACCGTTATGTCATTTGGTCTGACTAACGCACCTGCCTATTTTATGAACATGATGAACAAAGTGTTTATGGAGTTCTTGGATAAGTTCGTTGTGGTGTTCATTGATGATATTCTGGTTTACTCGAAAAGTGAAGAGGAGCATAAGGAACATTTGCGATTGGTACTTGAGAAGCTCAGAGAACATCAGTTGTATGCCAAGTTCAGCAAATGTGAGTTTTGGTTGAAGGAAGTAGTATTCCTCGGACACGTTATATCCGGAGAAGGTATATCAGTAGATCCCACTAAACTTGATACCGTGACCAAGTGGGAAGTATCAACCACAGTTGGCGAGATCCGGAGTTTCCTTGGACTCGCAGGATACTACCGAAGATTTATTGAGAATTTCTCAAAGATTGCGAAGGCTATGACTGAGTTATTAAAGAAGGATACCAGGTTCATATGGACCGAGGAGTGTGAGGCTAGTTTCCAGGAGTTGAAGAAATGTTTGGTTACTTCACCAGTGTTGATTCTGCCGGACCAGACCAAGGATTATGAGGTGTATTGCGACGCTTCACGTCGAGGACTTGGAGCAGTGCTTATGTAGGAAGGGAGAGTTGTTTCATATGCCTCAAGACAGCTTAAGCCTCATGAGTTGAATTATGACACGCATGATTTGGAGTTAGCAGTCGTAGTGCATGCATTGAAAACATGGAGACATTTCCTCATTGGAAATCATTGTGAGGTGTATACAGACCATAAGAGTTTGAAATACATTTTCACGCAGAAGGAGTTAAACCTCAGACAAAGGAGATGGTTGGAGCTCATCAAGGATTATGATATGAGATTGCATTACCATCCCGGAAAGGCTAATGTAGTAGCTGACGCATTAAGCCGTAAGAGCCACGTCAACACCCTAATGACGGGAGAAATACCAAGGGATTTAGCCGAAAATCTTCATGAACTATGCTTGGAAATAGTTCCGAGAGGCTATGTAGCAGCATTGGAGATTCAGTCAACTTTGAAGGATAGAATCAGAGAAGCTCAGAAGACCTGACAAGGAGATTGCCTCTATAAAGGATAAAATGAGCGAAGGAAAGGCTAAGGGATTTCGTGAGGATGAGCACGACACCCTATGGTTTGAAGACCGTGTTTATGTGCCCAATGACCCGAAGATCAGGAGGTTGATTCTGCAAGAGGCACACGACTCACCATATTCGATTCACCCAGGAAATACCAAGATGTATTTGGATTTGAACGATATTTTCTGGTGGACCAGAATGAAGAAGGATATTGCAGAGTATGTAGAAGTTTGTGATGTATGTCAGAGAGTAAAGGCAGAGCATCAGAAGCCAGCAGGATTGCTACAACCATTGCCGATACCCGAATGGAAGTGGGATAAGTTAGGCTTGGATTTTATCACGGGATTACCCAGGACTCGTTCAGGCTATGACTCAATTTGGGTTGTAGTTGATCGGTTGACGAAAGTAGCTCATTTCATCCAGGTAAAGACCACTTACACCAGTGCTAAGTTGGCAAAGATATACATGACCAGGATTGTATGCTTACATGGAGTTCTGAGGAGTATAGCATCAGATAGAGGAACCCAGTTTACATCAAGGTTCTGGAATCAGTTGCACGAAACTTTGGGTACCAGGCTAGAGTTCAGCACAGCTTTTCATCCATAGACAGATGGACAGACCGAGAGAGTCAATCAGATTTTGGAGGACATGCTGAGAGCTTGTGCGCTAGATTATGGATCTAGTTGGGACGAGAATTTGCCGTATGCAGAGTTCTCTTACAACAATAGCTATCAATCTAGTTTAAAGATGGCCCCTTTCGAAGCCTTGTACGGAAGGAGGTGCAGGACACCGTTGACGTGGGATGAAGTTGGAGACCGCCAGTTGTTTGGACCTGACTTGATTAAGGAGTCTGAACAGAAGGTGAAATTGATTCACGATAGGCTCAAGATAGCCCAGTCCAGATAGAAGAGTTATGCAGATTCTAAACGCAAGGGGACAGTTTACGAAGTTGGAGATAGAGCTTATCTTCGAGTATCCCCACTTCGGGGAACAAAGAGCTTTGGTGTTAAAGGAAAGTTAGCGCCACGATTCATAGGACCATACCGAGTATTGGAACGTATGGGAGAAGTGGCCTACAAGTTGGAATTGGCAGAAGGGTTGTCAGGAATTCATGATGTGTTCCACGTTTCTCAGTTGAAGAAGTTCCATTGGAAGCAATTCAGTTGGAAGCAATTCAGTTGGATAACGATTTGACCTATGAGGAGAAACCAGTTAAGATTCTAGAGTATGCCAGTCGAGTCACCCACAGCAAGGTTATCAAGTTCTGTAAGGTTCAGTGGAGCCATCACACGGAGGATGAAGCCACCTAGGAGCGAGAGGAAGATTTGCTCAAGGACCACCCTCACCTATTTTCTAGCCAACCCGAATCTCGAGGGCGAGATTCATCTTAAGGGGGGTAGGTTTGTAACATCCTAAATTTTCAATTTGGAATGTTATACATTAGACCATCATTGCATATCATAATTTATTTGCTTTTGGTTTTGAACCTAGAAATTCCACGCAACTCAAGGACCCACGGAGAGAGTTGGGGATTTCGTTATTTTCATATTTGAGTTTTCTCAAATTTTGAGAATAGGATCATTTGATTTTAATTATTTTATCATCAATTATTTCTATTACAAAAATATGAGAGAGGGAATAAAATGACTTCCCAAAATAAAGAAATATTGAGGATTTAATAATAATATCAAATAAGATTTTATTTCGGAGTTTTTCGGTATTTTATTTGAATTTAGGAAAAATGTGCGTTTTTTCAAAATTGCATTTAGGCCCCTAATAAATGTTCACCTTGTGCGGCTTGATTTTAGAAGCCCGGGAAAATTTATTTCAGGATTTTTGGAGTCCGTTTAGTATTTCTTTTATTTGTTTTTCTGCGCGGAATAATTTAGAAAAAAAACGCGAACCGACTTTGGGCCGTACCCGAGCGGGACTCCGTCCGAGGGCAGCCTTTAGAAGCCGCCCGACCCGAGCCGCCGAGCCCATCAGCCGCCGCCAGCCCACCACGCCCGAAACCCTAACCCTAGCCGCGCGCCGCCGCCGACGCTGGACCCGCCGCCCGAGGTCAATCTCGTTTTCGCCGCCCATTTTTTTAATCACGGTTTTTTTAGTTTCGGTTTTTTTTAAATAGATCGGTTTTCCCGATTTATTTATTTAGCGAGCGTTCGTCCGTTCGTTCATTCTAGCGAACATTCGTCGTTTTTTCTTTTTCTCGGATTAAATCCGTGATTTTTCTGATCGCGATTCCTGATCCGATTTTCGTTTTAGTATAACTTTTCGCTCGTTTATCGGAATCAGGCGATTCAAGCGCCTGGAGTTTCGTCTCGAAACCCTCTATCCGTTTAACGAACTTAAACAAGTTTTTGCCAGTGTAAAAATTGCCCTAGATCCAGAATAGTAAATGAAGCTTGTTTCTTTTGCCGTTTGACTTTCGTTGCTTCGTTTGATTTGATTCTTTTTGCAAACCGGAGTTCTTAAGTTGAACCTTCTGTTTAGATCTCTTATTTGAGTTTTACCCGTGCATTAGATGAATACTTATTGTATGCTTGTTTGTTTGTCTATGATAGAATACCCGGAGTGCGCCGCCTGTTACTTCGTATCTCTAGGTTTCGCGGATCATCAGCAAGGCAAGTAACACTTTGATCATACCTCCTACTACCCAGTTTTATTTCATTAGATCAATCCTCAAACATTGCATGATTAGGATCTAATTAAATTGTGGGATGGGAAGTAGTTGAGGTAGTACCTATTACCTGTTATATTATCAAACCTTTGGGAGTTACTTCTACGTTTGCCTATTATGCCATGCTATGCTAGTAGACGTGGATTGGGTGAGGGATATCCATGACAGATGTGAGTTTGTTAATTAATGGTTTATCTAAGGTAGCAACTTAAACACACATCTGGGTGGATTGAGGTACCTGGGTATTCCAGGATTGCCTATTTTTCTTTATGGACCGCCACCCAGGCCCAAAGGGGTCATGTGATTTTTCATACTAGAAACTTCCGTGTGCAGCCACAAGCTATTATGGGCTCTAGCATAGTTGATTAAGTCGTGCGAACTCTTACAGGGTAGACTAGCAGATGTAGGGGAAAGTAGGTGTAACGGTCTATCCATCGTAAGGTGCTAGCGTTTCTGAAAGACTATGTCTCGGTCATCCGTTTCTCAAACACCGTGTAGTGCGAGAAACCAAACAGAGGCGATCGAGTCTTGTGGGGAAAAGTGCGCAAACCTCTGCAGAGTGTATAAACTAATCATGGTTAGCCGTGTCCCCGGTTATGGACAGCTTGAGTATCTAGTACTTGGATTATCATGTGAATCTCAACATGTTACTCTAAAATTTAATTTTGTTGGGTTTTGTTTAATGATGATGCTTAATTGGGATTGAGAATGCTGTCAACCATTCTCAATGTTTAACAACTACCATGATAGTTAAATAAAATTTATTCCTTTGTAGTAGGGAAAAATTGGCTTTTCGCAAAACTGTAACTATAGAGCTTTCCACCAGCCAAATATGCATATAGTATAGCTGTTTCATTCCATTACTCTCTATGTGTTACTTTGCCAGCATATTCCATGTGCTGACCCGTTTCGGGCTGCAACGTTAATGTTGCAGACTTTTCAGACGACGATTAAGGAGTTTTAGGTCGTGGTTCTATACTCAGTGATGCCGTTGGAGTTGATGGACTCACTTATCTTCCAAGCCTTCCGCTGTTATAGTTATTAGATGGCCTTAAGCCATATTTATTGTAATAAGTTCTCTATTGAGACACTCGATGTAATAAGTGTGTGATTGCTACTCTATTATAAATCCTCCAAGTACTGTGTGGTGTCAGCATTACTGATCCAGGGATGACACCTGAGCACAGAGATCAGACTGTTTGAGGTCTGGTCGCTACAGTTGCCTTCTTTGGGAGTGTCCACCATGTATATATTATATGATGAGGTGGCGGTCCAACGCCCTGTGGGCGGTGGTTCCTGTTCATCTCCTGCATCGTCGTCCATACCGTCGATGTCTTCGGAGTCGAAGTCGAGCATGTCGGTTAAATCGTCGACAGTGGCTACTAAATGGGTGGTGGGTGGGCAGCGAATTTCTTCGTCGTCTGCATCCCATTCTGGTCGGACATAGTTTGGCCAAGGCTCTCCCGACAAGGAGAGAAACCTTAAAAAATTTAGCACTACGCCGAAAGGCGAGTGTCGAAAGATATCCGTGGAGGTGAACTCCATGATCGGCACCCAGTCGGATTCGATGGGCACGGATGCAGGTGGCTCGGAGTCCGTGGCCGGAGATGAGTCCAGTGGTTTGGCGACACGGCTCTCGTAAGGGGTGAAATCAGTATCCGGCTCCATCGCCACTGAGAGTGCGGCCTCCATGGCGGGGTCTATCCCTCCGTCCTTGGATGGGGCGATTTGCTCCGGATTAAAACCGAAGTAGTTGCAGATGCAATCTCCCGAACACTGTCCGACGGCAGAGTTATGTCGTGCTCGTCGTGAATGTGCGGCGCACCTAACATAGGCTTGAATCCATCGAAGATCAAGTCTCCGTGGATATCGGCGGTGTAGTTTAAGTTTCCGAATCTGACCTGATGGCCAGGGGCGTAGCTCTCGATCTGCTCGAGATGGCCAACGAATTGGCCCGCAGTGCGAAGCCGCCGAATACAAAGGTCTGTCCGGGGAGGAAAGCCTCACCCTAGACCGCATCGCTACCGATGATTGAATGAGCCATCATGCCTTACGGTGACGACACAGTGGAACTCTCAATGAAAGCACCAATGTCGGTGTCAAAACCGGCGGATCTCGGGTAGGGGGTCCCAAACTGTGCGTCTAAGGCGGATGGTAACAGGAGGCAGGGGACACGATGTTTACCCAGGTTCGGGCCCTCTTGATGGAGGTAATACCCTACGTCCTGCTTGATTGTTCTTGATGATATGAGTATTACAAGAGTTGATCTACCACGAGATCATAGAGGCTAAACCCTAGAAGCTAGCCTATGGTATGATTGTATATTATCCTACGGACTAAACCCTCCGGTTTATATAGACACCGGAGGGGGCTATGGTTACACAGAGTTGGTTACAAGGGAGGAGATCTACATATCCGTATTGTCTAACTTGCCTTCCACACCAAGGAGAGTCCCATCTGGACACGGGATGAAGTCTTCAATCTTCTATCTTCATAGTCCAACAGTCCGACCAAAGGATATAGTTCGGCTGTCAGGAGACCCCCTAATCCAGGACTCCCTCAACTACCATGATAGTTAAATAAAAATATATTCCTTTGTGGTAGGGAAAAATTGGCTTTTCGCAAAAATGTTTTAACCGTAGAGTCTCCACCAGCCTCAAATGCATGTAGTGAGTTGCAGACTTTTCAGACGAAGAGTAAGGTGCGCTAGGTTGTTGTCCTGCACTCAGCTATGCTGTCGGAGTTGATGGACTCACTTTATCTTACAAGCCTTCCGATGTTATCTTATTTAGATGGCCTTAAGCCATATTTATTTTAATAAGTTCTCTTTTGAGACATTTGATGTAATAAGTGTGTGATTGCTACTCTGTTATAAATCCTTCGAAGTACTGTGTGTGTCAGCATTATCGATCCAGGGATGACACTTATGCACAGAGATTTGACCGTTTGAGGTCGGATTGCTACACCTATTCAACACGCAAATCCTCATTGGAACAATCTCTGGCAAAGTGCCCTGCTTCATTACAGCAAAAACATATTACTTCTGACAAGTCTCAAGGTTTCCTTGTGATTTCAAAGCCTCCTTGGGTCCTCGGCTTCCTTTTTGGGAAACCGCTAAAGTAATGCCCTGACTCCTTGCACCTGAATTAGGTGATATGACTTAGGTCCTTCCTGGAATCCAATCTTTTTATCTTCCTTGACTTTTCCGTTCCAATGAGGGCTTCTATTTCATGTGGGTCATAGTCTACTTCCTCTGCCGGGAATTCTACTAGGTCCCCATTTGGACAAATTGGTGCAGGGTTTAATTGGGTCTTCTTTGGGTGTGTCCTCCACCTCTTCCTTCGTCACATGTTCTTCTAAAATTTCCATGAGGGATCCTTTCATTGCTACATTCTTTTGCAGGGTAATGGGTAGTCCCTTCACATAAGAAACAAGTAATCTGCCTAGTTGGGCATTCTTTAGCTGGGTGACTTTCTTCACAATTAGGGCATTCATCCGTGTGTTCTTTATGGTTGTGTCCTATTTCTGCACAGAGCTTGCATGCACAAGGTTTACTCATATCATTTCTATAAGGATTCAATTTCTGGGACACAAGCCGAGACTTTAGTGGAGTCAACTTAAATTCTTCCCAAGTGGTTACTCTTTGCCACCCATTGATGGTTTGGTACATCCTCCACCAAGTAGCAGCACCTCTTTCAAAGCAGTGAAGAGCATGCTGGGTCATATCCTTTCCGGCCATAGAGTTATTCTTCATGTGATCTTCCATGTTCTGAATCCATCGGTCCATCTCTAATTGAGTCACCGGTCCCGAAAGTATGAGTTCATCTCCATTAATCCTCTATTGGTTCCAAGGGTTTTGGGGTGAGATAATAGATAAGAGATACAGAGAGGGATACACACAATACAAACAATAGTTTTGAAGAGATAGATTTTATTTTGTGACTGTCGGGAAAACATCAAACAAATGACAGCTCACAATCGTCGCATCTAACATAGCTTTATAACAGGGGTTTGGTCCTCTAAAGGTTAATAAATCTTCAAAGTCGCCAAACTCTTCAAGTCTTGTTCATGTCTCCGATGGCTTCTTCCGATCATGCTTGTCCTTCTCAAGTTCTTTTGCCAGATCATCTCTGTTGACGCGAAGTCTCTCATGACGTCCTTTAATATTTCTGGAGTAGTGGGTACGTACTCCGTAAAATCAGATTTTCCCAAAACTAAGTCGGTCAACCATTATTTGCTTGTTTCCCTTCCTACCGCGTTGCCCCGAACAAACTATGCCGAACTCCCCTGACTATCGCGTGGGAAAAGACCCGCCCTCACCTTTTTTTAGTCCGGGTTTGTATCGATGGATCACGCGAAGAAGCAAAAACCAAGCCATGTCTTGTACTCCTCTGTCGACGCTCGCTTTCATGAATTCTATACTTCCTCTCGACGACATGTGGGACATATAGCAACTGGGTCGACGTGTCATGCACCAACTAACAGTGTAGAACAGCAGGGGGACGCACCCCGCCCAAGTAGTAGTAATGAGCAATATAGTCGGGATTCACCGAGGTGCAAAACCAAGTGGTAGCCTGCTCCTGTCGTGTTGGCGTAGAAACTCAAGCAGGGTCGGTCCACACACGAAATGGTGACACACTTAACAGGACCCCTTTGGCCGACATGTGGCTCATCCACCGTCTTGTTCCACGTGCGATGCACCAAAATTATAGTTCAGAGCATCGGTTGGACTTGGAGGCACCCCAGTCGTAGCGCCGCAGTAGTAGTAAATGATCAATGAGGGGTCAAGTCACAAATCCCCACCTTTCCCAAATTAAGATGGATGGACGAAGCAACCATCATTTCACTCTAGGGCGCAAGAGCATAAAGAAAAGAGAAAACCAATGATGCGTGTGGCAGCTACCTAGGGAACCCTAGGGTAGGGGCCTCCACTAAAAATCTTTTTTTTGAAAGCGCCTCCACTACAAATCCGCTTCTCCCTTGTCCAATTGAAGAAAACCGATGATGCGTGTGGCGGTAGGGTTTGTAGGAGTACTACAGCGTGTGGGGCCACGTCGTAGTAAACAGGAGAGAGATTGAGTTCGATCCGACGCCTTAATATGTGTGGGCTGCTTGGTTTTATGGGAACGAGGAAGCATTTTGGGTTCGGGGACCATTGGAGATATACGTACAAAAAATTGTGGACGTTGGTTTGACCGAAAGGCAATGATGCATGGGATCTGCATTTTGATATACCCACGGCCGCGTGAAATTTGCTACTCTACTCAAAACAAGTAAGGTACATGCATTGAACGCATGTGATTTGGAACCCAAATTATGAATAAATACACACTATAGCATGTAAATCTTTGAGTCATATATGCATGATGTAGATATTCGTTTAATATTATAGTTAATCTCATTCAAAATCAATTAGTTTTATAAAAAGGTTAAGATTCATGGGATTGTGCATTGTAAAGCATAAAGTAAAAAACAGATAATGGCAATTCATTTAGAAATAAAAGTTTGGGCAATTATGATACGGAAGATTCTAGAACAAAGGAGAAGTGCTTGTGTTTTGGGAAAGCATGCACGGCCCACATCTCTTATTGGTTGATATGTCACGAAACAAGAAACGAGGAGGGATTTAATGTATTGTGCCAAAGTGTTTTGGGATTATTTGGTTTTCGAAAGATGACTTACACACCTAGACGGAGGGAGTACAAAGAGAAAAAATGAATTGAAGTTAAAAGAATGGCATTTCTAACAAAAATGTGAATGTGAACTACATATGTGTGCACGTGACCAGCACATACATTGTCAATGCAAAATTTAATGCAAGAAATAACTTATGAGTAACATGCACGAATTGATGATGTGGTGCTTGCATGCATAGAGTAGAAAAAACAATGTGATTATGACTTGCATGCATGACGTGTTCTTGTGCCATAGTTGCATGTCTAGGAAAAAAGCTACTAGTGGGTTGTACTAGCTATTTAGGAATAGAAGATGTATACATGGAAGTTGTAGGGAAAGAGATGACATGTATCTCAATTCCCATGAGTAGGGATTGGAAAAGAGATGTCATTTGGTTCACATCATAGGAACTTCTCTATTGAATCTAGAGATGACATGTATCTCAATTCCTATGAGGAGGGATTAGAAAAGAGATGTCATTTGGTTCACATCATAGGAACTTTTCTATTGAATATACGCTAATGTTTATTTTCCTTTGAAATTATGGGAGTATAGGAATCCATTCATATGAACCAAGTGGCTCTAAAGCTATAAAAATGATATCATGTTTATTTCCTTTGAAATGTGGAGTATATGAATCTATTCCTATATGAACCAATTGGCTTTAAATGAAAAAATCCTATAAAAATCATATCATATAGAGTTCCTATGATATTCCTCCACACCAAAGGATGGTTGAAATTGCTGCAGGTGATACGGTGGTCTTTCTTTGTAGACACCTCCATATTTACAGTTACCTCTCAAAGATGAATGAAATGATATATACTGGGTATTCTATATGTGCATTTTGGTACACGAAAACTCGGTAAAAGTTTGCGAGGTTCGAATTTTCAATAAAGCTATATGGACTGCATTTTGGAACAGAGGGAGGAGCATACGACACTTGCTAACACTCACGTGAAAGATTTGTGTGTAGGAGGAGTGGCTGCTCCGTTAAATGACATGGCAAAACTGACACTGTCGGATGGCGATCTAACAGTTCTTACGGCGTTCGTTGGGAGACGGCTTGTGGCAAACGTTTGTCGGATAATGATTTACAGACACATGCATTGCATTGATGCGTGCCCCCTCTCTTTCTCACGCACACACGCACCCTCACGAGTCACGACTCTCCCGAGTCCTCTCGCACCCACCGTCTATCTACAGGTAGACGTCACACACATATGTGCTCTTCACACCCTACCCTCAGAACTTCTAAAAAACAAAAGACGTCGCGCACCTTTTATTTTAGCTCACACGTCAAACACTTATACTATTACTCTTATGGTGAACGTTCTTTGGGCATAGTATATTGTACTCTCATGAAAAGAAGCGGTGCACGCACGCACTAGTTCTCTCACACCCACTCACGGGTACACGTAGGAGCACATTTTTTAAAGCTGGTACAACAAAATCACTCCACTATATATATATATATATAAGCAGGAGCCTTATCGCTTGCTTTACTAGGATTCCTCTCTTTCACTCTCTCATGCTCTCCAGATCTAAGCAAGACATAGGTGGACACACACTCTCTCTCTCTGCTCACGGCTGGTCACAAATCCGGCCAGACCACCTCGACCGAGGCAGGGGTGTAGGTGCATCGTTCACGTTGTCGTCGGTAGCGTGGGAGGAGAACAACGGCTGCCCGCGCGTCCCGATCGGCAGCCGCGCCTGCTCGGGAGGGCCTCCGACCCCTTCTTCCTCCTTGTGGTATTGTGGCCAAGATGCGGCCTCACGACGCTGTCTTTGCCACATGCCGACGACCCTCAGGTATATATTCCTTCGAAACCTGCCTTGCTCTACTGCCCCAGCTCCCCACGTGGCTGCGTGTGGATCTTTTTCTACTTCTGTCGGCTGTTCCAAAGCCACCTGGACTTTTACTATTATTAGAGGTAAAGCTAGTTCATACAGTCGAATCTAAGAGTTGGTTCAAACAGGGAAGAAACTGAGAAAGTTGTAGCATGAATCTAGGACTTGGTTCTAAGAGGAAACGGGAGAAAGTAGTAGATACTGGCTACCCAACCAGTCTATTGGTTGAAAAGGCGAAGAAAGCATGGTGGATGGAGAAGGGTGGGGGGAAGTGGACATGTCTCTTGGTTGAAAAAGGAAAGAAAGTGAGGGGTGTTGGGGGACAACACAAATGAGAATGAGCAGGTCTAGATTTCCTGTGCTCACATAGGAAAATGTCACCGAGGAGATAAAAAATGGGACAAATGCAGACATGCTGCCTGAGTGTTTGCCGCTCTTGGCAACCACATCTGCCTCACCACTTTATGCCCCTGCTCTCCCTACGCCCATATCGCTACCGTCAATGTAAAATCAGATGAAGCAATAAGCAATGCCACCTAATGTCACTATAAGTAATGGTCTAGTGCCGTCGATAAATTGAAGCAATGCCACCACCATTTTATGAAGTGCTTCTGTCTTGCTTTATTTCCCATGAATTGTGTTTTTGCAGTTACACTTAAATCTCACACCGCTAACATTGCTTTATCCCAATGGAACTGCACAAATTTGATTGCACATTTACTGCATATGCTACTCTCATGACATTAATACTAATGCTATTGTTCTGCATGTTAATCTAATGGCAGTGTTGATGTGATGTGATGCTACTTACTTAAGGGCACTTTCATACTGTCAATCTAGTGCCAATTATAACACAATAGATGCTGTTGTTAATCATACGCCGCTGCAAATATCTGTCACTGTTTAAATAACGGTATTTCGTATTTGCGCAAACAGGGATGTCTGTCTCCATATCGTTTCTATCTATGTAATCAAAAGTACACACCTCGGTTTTAGTACAACTGCACAAAATGAGATGGCTATTCCTAGCTGCCGTCCTCTAACCACCAGTGTTCCAGGTATTCCTACATTGGTTCTAACTAGGTAGAATGACCAACACAATCTAAAAGAAGTTGATTCGTACGTTTTACTTCCTGATTACAATGCAGGGACGAGCGAAAACAACTGCATCCTAGTCCGGAATGCACTTTCTTCCAGTTCATCCATGAACCGAGGACTAGCTGGCATGGCTACACGGAGGTTTTTGGGACAGGTGCGCGGACAAGAGGCATTGTGGTCTGCTTATTTCTTCAAATAGCGGCGCTTAAATTTAGTGGCATGCACAAGACTTTTAGCTGGTTAGTACACTACATGGTTCAGTTCAGCATTCCAGCTGAGAACACAATTATAATTGGTTATTCTGGAATGAGAGAACCTAACCCTGGAGGGTGGCAACAAGAAAGAAACAGAGTGAACTCCAGGAAATTTAAGCCTGCCGGGAGGCCCTTTGCTCAGAGAAGCCTTGCTTGTTTTTTTTATTTGTAAACCTTCTCATAACTTTGTCTTTTATTGTGATATAGTATATGTTTGTTATGTTCTATGAATCATTGAGATGTATAAACTTGCTTAACTTATGCTTTTCAAGTTTTTTATGAAGCCGAGTTTAATGTGAGTGTTCCACATGAGCACTGGAACTTGTGAACGTTTGGAATTTACATTGTGGCCTCAGTTAACTACATGAACCACTGTAACAAGATACGTAGTTGCTTATCTGTCAGACAACAGATATTGATTGTTAGCTGGTCGATAGCCTAGTGTTGAAGCGAGCTGGGCCAATGTGTCGTGTTTTGCACAACTGCTTACAAATGGGGTAGCACGAACAGTGTTTACAAGTACTTATGTATACGTCGGCACACATTTCTCGAACGAGTACTCTTTTTCAACAAACACACACTGCTCGTATGATAAACCATGACAACTTATGTCTTACCATGCCATATTCATGAAAAAACTAGTGAGGACGCATCTGTTTTGGCAACAATTACGATGGTTCGCACATCATTCACGGGCACACAAAAGTAGCAGCAGTTCCCATAGACGGATTCAAACAGAGTACTAGCCCAGAGGGCTTGATAATAGGCAAGGTTCGGATAAGTAGACACAATCCAAACTAGTATTAAACACTAGTTGGGGCAACTATTTCATGCCTCGATCTAATTTGGGATGGGCACAAGACGGACCTTGCCATGAACATCATCGAGGACGTATGGCAGCACCTTAATCATGTGAACCTTCATGAAGATAACCTTGTGGCCTTGCCACTCATAAACTTGTTTGTGGAGGCATGCCACGTTGTCTTCCTGCGTAAGCTTGACAAGAACAGTATGCCACACAAACGAAGGAGTAGTTTTGAACTTCTGGTGCTTCAGTACACCCTGGACAACACCCCTGACAACAGTGAGGTTGTAATTCAACTCGACATCAGTATAAGCACAAATGGCTTCCAGGATCCAACAGCCTAAGAACTCTGTTTCCCAGTGCGTATATTCAGGTCATCCGCCTCATAGTGAGTGACATGTACAACCACACAATCCTTGTATGCATCAAGGCTCTAATTGAAATAGAAACAAATTCTGAATTACTTCCAGTATAAGAAACACAAGTTATTTAAACAACTATGTATAGCATGGCATCAAAGCTAATAAAATTTTGCATTATTCATTACGACATAGATAGATGAAAAACCACAATCGAGATCGGCGAAGAAGAAAATCACGTTGGGCAGCCCAGCGGGGGGGACACATCCTCGAAGGGGGAAAACTGCTCCTGCAGTGCCAAGGGGGTTGTAACCTCAAACGGGGTGTTGACCATCTAGTAGTGGTCGTGAGCGTATGTGGGGTCGGCTCGGTGGCTGCCTCCATCTTCTTGGAGCTCTCTATCTCGTGGGGATCAGCCTCCCGCATCTGCTCCAATATCGGCAGATCTTTGCTTGGTTCTCCTTGGTCCATGAAACTGACGAATACTAGGAGACCAATTAAAGGAAAACACAATCGCAATGCCAGTGAAATAAAAAAGAGAGCGAGGATCGGTTACTGCTTTGCAAAAGTTCTTTTTTTCTCTGAACGAAAATATACCAATATCACGGATCCGCTTACCTTCCCTTCGTTGGGAGAGAAGAACAGTGGCAGACGCGAGTGTTGGCTTTCTTGAAGACGGAGAGGGAGAAGGGGATTCAGCGAAGAGTGAAATGATGGTTGCTTCATCTGTCAAACTTAGACTGCGGGGAGGTGGGGTTTTGTGATACGACGGCTCGTTACTGTCGCGCTATGAACGGGGTGACTCTCCACCTGCATACTGCCTTCTAATTTGGTGGATGGCAGTTGGGCCCACGCGTGGCATGGACCACATGTCGGTGAACAAAAGTAAAACGGCATTCAGTAGAGGGAGACGTTTCGATGACCTAGGAGGAGCCAGAAGCGGTAGTGTATCCACCGTACTAGTAGTATAAGTAATTGTTTTCTGGTAGCTGTAGAGTGTCTCCACTTTACTAGTAGTAATTGTTTCTATTTAGGCAACAGGACGAGGTAAGAAAGTTATAACCAATCGGTGGATTCATAAGCACCGGGATTTTCTCACTTCTCATGACATTCGATTGAAGACAACAACGCTAGAATGATATGTAGCCAACCATGCAAACACTAGATTTGTCACATTCTTCCTACTGAATGCGAGGTTACTATTGTCCATCAGGCTTAAGATTATCAGCAGCATGGTTTTGACGGATGGGTATGTCAAAGAGTAAAAAAAGGAGTTTCCGGTGGGAAAAAGAGCTTCTGAACATGACAGGCTTCTATTTACAACATATTGTGGTCATAATCTAGTAAATTTTATGACCCAGGATGTTCATTCTATGGACCTGACCGATCCATTTAACTGTGACTGCCGAAAACAGTGCTCGAGTTAGATGTTGTTGCCCTTTTCAACCTGGGTTTTGTCTAAACCTGATGAACAATTAACTCTCGTGCTTTTGTACAGTTTGTAAGTTGGAGTTAGATGTTCTTGCCCTTTTCAACTCGGCTGTGACTGTCATATTTTCTTTGAAACAAGGCAAATGGCTTGCCATTCGTTTAATTTAGAGTGAAATATTGTAACAAATCCCAACCAAGGGAAATAACATCACTCTCGCCGCCTACTTGAGCTCACTATGCGTTACAGAATCCAAGCGATTAGCCCCCACCAGCACCCACAAACTTATTTCGAACTAGCACACCAAATGGGCTGTAAATTTTCATAGGAAAGGCTGCATGACCGTGACAGATTTGGATTTTGACAGTTGGTACCCATGAGGAAATAGCCTATCCAAGGTGGAGTCGACTTACTAGCTAGTCAACAAACGTTTCTGCCTACCAGTCATTGGATTGACATCCAACATCTGTCGTGCATCTTCTATCTCTGGTCTTCTTCCTCCAGCCGCCCAAACCAAAACACCCCGTTGTCTCCTCCTGCTCCCGCCTCCCATGGCTGGCTGCACCTCCACCGCCCTACCGTACCCTCCAACGTTAGCCAGTCCCTCCCTCTATTCCCCCACATGTCTTGTTATTCTCCGGCGACGTCAGTCCCAACATGCACCCGCACCCGAACCAGTCAACCCTCGTACTCCCCTACGCCTGCGACTGGACCGGCGCATCTTCCATGGATCTTGTTCGTTCCATCCGAGGCCTCGCCATCGTCCGAGGCCTTGGTTCGCTCGCCATGCACGGTGCACGCCCTCTTGGGTTGTCAACGACATCAACAACCAAGAGGAACAAGGATATGACTGTACATGGAGAGTATGACAGTAGGCACCCACCACCATCATGGTAGTACGCAAGCAAGTGCTTCGTTATTACAAGCCCCAAAAATGGTTCCTTCTAATGGTTGGACATCTGGGGCTCACGCCATTGTCAACATAGTCAATAAACGAGAGAATTACACAACGAGCGGCTGACACCAGGGACCCAGCAGGTCGCGCAGTTGTTATTTACTTTTTTTGAGGAACAAGCAGTTGTTATTTATACTAGTTTTAGCGATAGATCAGGGTAACAACGGGGCTGTGGCCCGTCTAGTCAGGGTTTTATTTATGTTTACCACATCATGAGCCCAGTTGTGTTTTTTCTTGCTGAAAATGGCTAGCCTGGTTCTATTTTTCTAAGAAATACCCAAACGAGGCCTACTTTCTTTATCATCCCTGCTGGGCTGCAAATCTTTCAAGACGAGGAGAGAGTTTCATTCGGTTTGCCTAGAAATGGGTTGTACATTTTAAAACACATCAAACCGGGAATTAGTTTCATTTTTCTAATACCAAGATTTTAAATTCCATTGATTTTTATGCATGGACTATTATTTGGATTTTATATTTATATAAATTATTTTTCAAAATAGTTTGAATGTAACTTGGTATTTCGGGATTAAAAACAGTTGACCGCACTGAAATATGCAAAATTTCATATAACTTTTAACCGTGGCCACAATATGGGGTGTAATGCTAACAAAAAGAAGATGGGCTCCAAAAAAATCTTAAGAATTGGCAAATGGCCTATAAATTATTAGAAATAATGGCATATGGGATATATGTTGTTTTCCACATATTTGAGGCTGACTTGTGCGCCTACTACAGGTTGACACATACGCACTAGTTCTCTCACACCCACTCGCGGGTACACGTAGGAGCGCATTTTTTGAAGCTGGTACAACAAAATCACTCCACTATATATCTATATATATATAAGCAGGAGCTTTATCGCTTGCTTTACTAGGGTTCCTCTCTTTCACTCTCTCATGCTCTCCAGATCTAAGCAAGACATAGGTGGACACACACTCTCTCTCTCTCTGCTCACGGCTGGTCACAAATCCGGCCGGACCACGTCGACCGAGGCAGGGGTGTAGGTGCATCGTTCACGTTGTCGTCGGTAGCGAGGGAGGAGAACAATGGCTGCCCGCGCATCCCGATCGGCAGCCGCGCCTGCTCGGGAGGGCCTCCGACCCCTTCTTCCTCCCTGTGGTATTGTATCCAAGATGCGGCCTCCCAACGCAGTCTTTGCCACATGCCGACGACCCTCGGGTGTATATTCCTTCGAAACATGCCTTCCTCTACTGCCCCAGCTCCCCACGTGGCTGCGTGTGGATCTTTTTCTACTTCTGTCGGCTGTTCCAAAGCCACCTGGACTTTTACTATTATTAGAGGTAAAGCTAGTTCATACAGTCGAATCTAAGAGTTGGTTCAAACAGGGAAGAAACTGGGAAAGTTGTAGCATGAATCTAGGACTTGGTTCTAAGAGGAAACGGGGGAAAGTAGTAGATACTGGGCTACCCAACCGGTCTATTGGTTGAAAAGGCGAAGAAAGCATGGTGGATGGAAAAGGGTGGGGGGAAGTGGACATGTCTCTTGGTTGAAAAAGGAAAGAAAGTGAGGGGTGTTGGGGGACAACACAAATGAGAATGAGCAGGTCTAGATTTCCTGTGCTCACATAGGAAAATGTCACCGAGGAGATAAAAAATGGGACAAATGCAGATATGCTGCCTGAGTGTTTGCCGCTCTTGGCAACCACATCAGCCTCACCACTTTATGCCCCTGCTCTCCCTGCGCCCATATCGCTACCGTTAATGTAAAATCAGATGAAGCATTAAGCAATGCCACCTAATGTCACTATAAGTAATGGTCTAGTGCCGTCGATAAATTGAAGCAATGCCACCACCATTTTATGAAGTGCTTCCGTCTTGCTTTATTTCCCATGAATTGTGTTTTTGCAGTTACACTTAAATCTCACACCGCTAACATTGCTTTATCCCAGTGGAACTGCACAAATTTGATTGCACATTTACTGCATGTGCTACTCTCATGACATTAATACTAATGCTATTGTTCTGCATGTTAATCTAGTGGCAGTGTTGATGTGATGTGATGCTACTTACTCAAGGGCACTTTCATACTGTCAATCTAGTGCCAATTATGACACAATAGATGCTGCTGTTAATCATACGCCACTGCAAATATCTGTCACTGTTTAAATAACCGTATTTCGTATTTGCGCAAATAGGGATGTTTGTCTTCATATCGTTTCTATCTACGCAATCAAAAGTACACACCTCGGTTTTAGTATAACTGCACAAAATGAGATGGCTATTCCTAGGTGCCGTCCTCTAACCACCAGTGTTCCAGGTATTCCTACATTGGTTCTAACTAGGTAGAATGACCAACGCAATCTAAAAGTAGTTGATTTGTATGTTTTACTTCCTGATTGCAGTGCAGGGACGAGCGAAAACAACTGCATCCTAGTCCGGAATGCACTTTCTTCTAGTTCATCCATGGACCGAGGACTAGCTGGCATGGGTACACGGAGGTTTTTGGGACAGGTGCACGGACTAGAGGCATTGTGGTCTACTTATTACTTCAAATAGCGGCGCTTAAATTTAGTGGCATGCACAAGACTTTGAGCTGGTCAGTACACTACATGGTTTAGTTCAGCATTCCAGCTGAGAACACAATTATAATTGGTTATTCTGGAATGAGAGAACCTAACCCTGGATGGTGGCAACAAGAAAAAAACAGAGTGAACTCCAGAAATTTATGCCTGCCGGGAGGCTCTTTGCTCAGAGAAGCCTTGCTTGTTTTTTTTATTTGTAAACCTTCTCACAACTTTGTCTTTTGTTGTGAACTAGTATATGTTTGTTATGTTCTATGAATCATTCAGATGTATAAACTTGCCTAACTTATGCTTTTCAAGTTTTTTATGAAGCCGAGTTTAATGTGAGTGTTCCACATGAACACTGGAGCGTGTGAACGTTTGGAATTTACATTGTGGCCTCAGTTAACTGCATGAACCACTGTAACAAGATACGTAGTTGCTTATTTGTCAGACAGCAGATTATTGATTGTTAGCTGGTGGATAGCCTAGTGTTGAAGCGAGCTGGGCCAATGTGTCGTGTTTTGCACAACTGCTTACAAATGGGGTAGCACGAACAGTGTTTACAAGTACTTATGTATACGTCGACACACATTCCTCGAACGAGTACTCAATTTCATCAAACACACACTGCTCGTATGATAAACCGTGACAACTTATGTCTTACCATGCCATATTCATGAAAAATCTAGTGAGGACGCATCTGTTTTGGCAACAATTACGATGGTTCTCACATGATTCACGGGCACACAAAAGTAGCAGCAGTTCCCATAGACGGATTCAAATAGAGTACTAGCCCAGAGGGCTTGATAATAGGCAAGGTTCGGATAAGTAGACACAATCCAAACAAGTATTAAACACTAGCTGGGGCAACTATTTCATGCCTTGATCTAATTTGGGATGGGCACAAGACGGACCTTGCCATGAACATCATCGAGGACGTATGGCAGCACCTCAATCATGTGAACCTTCATGAAGATAACCTTGTGGCCTTGCCACTCATAAACTTGTTTGTGGAGGCATGCCACGTCATCTTCCTGCGTAAGCTTGACAAGAACACTATGCCACACAAACGAAGGAGTAATTTTGAACTTCCGGTGCTTCAGTACACCCTGGACAACACCCCTGACAATAGTGATGTTCTAATACAACTCGACATTAGTATAAGCGCAAATGGCTTCCAGGATCCAACAGCCTAAGAACTCTGTTTTCCCAGTGCGTATATTCAGGTCATCTGCCTCATAGCGAATGACATGTACAACCACACAATCCTTGTATGCATCAAGGCTCTAATTGAAATAGAAACAAATTCTGAATTACTTCCAGTATAAGAAACACAAGTTATTTAAAAAAACTATGTATAGCATGGCATCGAAGCTAATAAAATTTTGAATTATTCATCACGACATACATAGATGAAAAACCACAATCAAGATCGGTGAAGAAGAAAATCACCTTGGGCAGCTCAGCGGGGGGGACACATCCTCGAAGGGGGAAAGCTGCTCCTGCAGTGCCAAGGGGGTTGTAACCTCAAACGGGGTGTTGACCATCTAGTAGTGCCCGTGAGTGTATGTGGGGTCGGCTCAGTGGCTGCCTCCATCTTCTTGGAGCTCTCTATCTCGTGGGGATCAGCCTCCCGCATCTGCTCCAATATCGGCAGATCTTTGCCGGGTTCTCCTTGGTCCATCAAGAAACTGACGAATACTAGGAGACCAATGAAAGGAAAACACAATCGCAATGACAGTGAAACAAAAAAGAGAGTGAGGATCGGTTACTGATTTGTAAAAGTTCTTTTTTTCTCTGAACAAAAATATACCGATATCACGGATCCGCTTACCTTCCCTTCGTTGGGGAGAAGAACAGTGGCAGATGCGAGTGTTGGCTTTCTTGAAGACGGTGAGGGAGAAGGGGATTCGCCGAAGAGTGAAATGATGGTTGCTTCATCCATCAAACTTAGACTGCGGGGAGGTGGGGTTTTGTGATACGACGGCTCGTTACTGTCGCGCTACGACCGGGGTGACTCTCCACCTGCATACTGCCTTCTAATTTGGTGGGTGGCATTTGGGCCCACGCGTGGCATGGACCACATGTCGGTGAACAAAAGTAAAACGGCATTCAGTAGAGGGAGACGTTTCGATGACCTAGGAGGAGCCAGAAGCGGTAGTGTATCCACCGTACTAGTAGTATAAGTAACTGTTTTCTGGTAGCTGTAGAGTGTCTCCACTGTACTAGTAGTAATTGTTTCTATTTAGGCAACAGGACGAGGTAAGAAAGTTATAACCAATCGGTGGATTCGTAAGCACCGGGATTTTCTCACTTCTCATGACATTCGATTGAAGACAATAACGCTAGAATGATATGTAGCCAACCATCCAAACACTAGATTTGTCACATTCTTCCTGCTGAATGCGAGGTTACTATTGTCCATCAGGCTTAAGTTTATCAGCAGCATGGATTTGACGGATGGGTATGTCAAATAGCAAAAAAAAGGAGTTTCCGGCGAGCAAAAGAGCTTCTGAACATGACAGGCTTCTATTTACAACATATTGTGGTCATAATCTAGTAAATTTTATGACCCAGGATGTTCATTCTATGGACCTGACCGATCCATTTAACTATGACTGCCGAAAATAGTGCTCGAGTTAGATGTTGCCCTTTTCAACCTGGGTTTTGTCTAAACCTGATGAACAATTAACTCTCGTGCTTTTGTACAGTTTGTAAGTTGGAGTTAGATGTTCTTGCCCTTTTCAACTCGGCTGTGACTGTCATATTTTCTTTGAAACAAGGCAAATGGCTTGCCATTCGTTTAATTTAGAGTGAAATATTGTAACAAATCCCAACCAAGGGAAATAACATCACTCTCGCCGGCTGCTTGAGCTCACTATGCGTTACAGAATCCAAGTGATTAGCCCCCACCAGCACCAACAAACTTATTTCGAACTAGCACACCAAATGGGCTGTAAATTTTCATAGGAAAGGCTGCATGACCGTGACAGATTTTGATTTTGACATTTGGGACCCACGAGGAAATAGCCTATCCAAGGTGGTGTCGACTTACTAGCTAGTGAACAAACGTTTCTGCCTACCAGCCGTTGGATTGACATCCAACATCTGTCGTGTATCTTCTATCTCTGGTCTTCTTCCTCCAGCCACCCAAACCAAAACACCCCGTTGGCTCCTCCTGCTCCCGCCTCCCATGGCTGGTTGCGCCTCCACCGCCCTACCGTACCCTCCAACGTTAGCCGGTCCCTCCCTCTAGTCCCCCACATGTCTTGTTATTCTCTGGCGACGTCAGACCCAACATGCACCCGCACCCGAACCAGTCAACCCTCGTACTCCCCTCCGCCTGCGACTGGACCAGTGCATCTTCCACGGCTCTTGTTCATTCCATCCGAGGCCTCGCCATCGTCCGAGGCCTTGGTTCGCTCGCCGTGCGCGGTGCACGCCCTCTTGGTTTGTCAACAACGTCAACAACCAAGAGGAACAAGGATATGACTGTACATGGAGAGTATGACAGTAGGGACCCATTGAAGGAAATATGCCCTAGAGGCAATAATAAAGTTATTATTTATTTCCTTATATCATGATAAATGTTTATTATTCATGCTAGAATTGTATTAACCGGAAACATAATACATGTGTGAATACATAGACAAACAGAGTGTCACTAGTATGCCTCTACTTGACTAGCTCGTTAATCAAAGATGGTTATGTTTCCTAACCATGAACAAGGAGTTGTTATTTGATTAATGGGATCACATCATTAGGTGAATGATCTGATTGACATGACCCAATCCATTAGCTTAGCACCCGATCGTTTAGTATGTTGCTATTGCTTTCTTCATGACTTATACATGTTCCTATGACTATGAGATTATGCAACTCCCGTTTGCCAGAGGAACACTTTGTGTGCTACCAAACGTCACAACGTAACTGGGTGATTATAAAGGAGCTCTACAGGTGTCTCCAAAGGTACATGTTGGGTTGGCGTATTTCGAGATTAGGATTTGTCACTCCGATTGTCGAAGAGGTATCTCTGGGCCCTCTCGGTAATGCACATCACTTAAGCCTTGCAAGCATTGCAACTAATGAGTTAGTTTCGGGATGATGTATTACAGAACGAGTAAGGAGACTTGCCGGTAACGAGATTGAACTAGGTATTGAGATACCGACGATCGAATCTCGGGCAAGTAACATACCGATGACAAAGGGAACAACGTATGTTGTTATGCGGTCTGACCGATAAAGATCTTCGTAGAATATGTAGGAGCCAATATGAGCATCCAGGTTCCGTTATTGGTTATTGACCGAAGACGTGTCTCGGTCATGTCTACATTGTTCTTGAACCCGTAGGGTCCGCACGCTTAAGGTTTCGATGATAGTTATATTATGAGTTTATGAGTTTTGATGTACCGAAGTTAGTTCGGAGTCCCGGATGTGATCACGGACGTGACGAGGAGTCTTGAAATGGTCGAGACATAAAGATTGATATATTGGACGGCTATATTCGGACACCGGAAGTGTTCCGGATGATTTCGGAGAAAACCGGAGAGCCGGAGGGTTACCGGAACCCCCCGGGAGAAGTAATGGGCCATATGGGCCTTAGTGGAGAGAGAGAGGGGCTGCCAGAGGTGGGCTGCGCGCCTCCTCCCCCCTGGTCCGAATTGGACTAGGAGGGGGGCGGCGCCCCCCCTTCCCCTCTCCCTCCCCACTTCTTTCCCCCTCCTAGTAGGAGTCCTACTCCTACTAGGAGGAGGACTCCTTGGCGCGCCATAGAGGGCCGGCCGGCCTCCTCCCCTGGATCCTTTATATACGGTGGTAGAGGGCACCCCTAGACACACAAGTTGATCCATGTGATCATATTCTTGGCCGTGTGCGGTGCCCCCTTCCACCATAGTCCTCGATAATATTGTAGCGGTGCTTAGGCGAAGCCCTGCGACGGTAGTACATCAAGATCGTCACCACGCCGTCGTGCTGATGGAACTCTTCCCCGACACTTTGCTGGATCGGAGTCCGGGGATCGTCATCGAGCTGAACGTGTGCTAGAACTCGGAGGTGTCGTAGTTTCGGTGCTTGATCGGTCGGGCCGTGGAGACGTGCGACTACATCAACCAAACGCTTCCGTTGTCGATCTACAAGGGTACGTAGATCACACTCTCCCCTCTCGTTGCTATGCATCACCATGATCTTGCATGTGCGTAGGAAATTTTTTGAAATTACTACGTTCCCCAACAGTGGCATCCGAGCCTAGGTTTTATATGTTGATGTTATATGCACGAGTAGAACACAAGTGAGTTGTGGGCGATATAAGTCATACTGCTTACCAGCATGTCATACTTTGGTTCGGCGGTATTGTTGGACGAAGCGGCCCGGACCGACATTACGCGTACGCTTATGCGAGACTGGTTCTCCCGACGTGCTTTGCACATAGGTGGCTTGCGGGTGACAGTTTCTCCAACTTTAGTTGAACCAAGTGTGGCTACGCCCGGTCCTTGTGAAGGTTAAAACAGCACCAACTAGACAAACTATCGTTGTGGTTTTGATGCGTAGGTAAGATTGGTTCTTGCTTAAGCCTGTAGCAGCCACGTAAAACTTGCAACAACAAAGTAGAGGACGTCTAACTTGTTTTTGCAGGGCATGTTGTGATGTGATATGGTCAAGACATGATGCTAAATTTTATTGTATGAGATGATCATGTTTTGTAACCGATTTATCGGCAACTGGCAGGAGCCATATGGTTGTCGCTTTATTGTATGCAATGCAATCGCGCTGTAATGCTTTACTTTATCACTAAGCGGTAGCGATAGTCGTGGAAGCACAAGTTTGGCGAGACGACAACGATGCTACGATGGAGATCAAGGTGTCGCGTCGGTGACGATGGTGATCACGATGGTGCTTCGGAGATAGAGATCACAAGCACAAGATGATGATGGCCATATCATATCACTTATATTGATTGCATGTGATGTTTATCTTTTATGCATCTTATCTTGCTTTGATTGACGGTAGCATTATAAGATGATCTCTCACTAATTATCAAGAAGTGTTCTCCCTGAGTATGCACCGTTGCGAAAGTTCTTCGTGCTGAGACACCACGTGATGATTGGGTGTGATAGGCTCTACGTTCAAATACAACGGGTGCAAAACAGTTGCACACGCGGAATACTCAGGTTATACTTGACGAGCCAAGCATATACAGATATAGCCTCGGAACACGGAGACCGAAAGGTCGAGCGTGAATCATATAGTAGATATGATCAACATAGTGATGTTCACCAAGGAAACTACTCCATCTCACGTGATGATCGGACATGGTTTAGTTGATTTGGATCACGTAATCACTTAGAGGATTAGAGGGATGTCTATCTAAGTGGGAGTTCTTTAAGTAAATTAATTGAACTTAAATTTATCATGAAACTTAGTACCTGATAAGTATCTTGCTTGTTTATGCTTGATTGTAGATAGATGGCTCGTGTTGTTGTTCCGTTGAATTTTAATGCGTTCCTTGAGAAAGCAAAGTTGAAAGATGATGGTAGCAATTACACGGACTGGGTCCGTAACTTGAGGATTATCCTCATTGCTGCACAGAAGAATTACGTCCTGGAAGCACCGCTGGGTGCCAGGCCTGCTGCTGGAGCAACGCCAGATGTTATGAACATCTGGTAGAGCAAAGCTGATGACTACTCGATAGTTCAGTGTGCCATGCTTTACGGCTTAGAATCGGGACTTCAACGGCGTTTTGAACGTCATGGAGCATATGAGATGTTCCAGGAGTTGAAGTTAATATTTCAAGCAAATGCCCGGATTGAGAGATATGAAGTCTCCAATAAGTTCTATAGCTGCAAGATGGAGGAGAACAGTTCTGTCAGTGAGCATATACTCAAAATGTCTGGGTATAATAATCACTTGATTCAATTGGGAGTTAATCTTCCAGATGATTGCGTCATTGACAGAATTCTCCAATCACTGCCACCAAGCTACAAGAGCTTCGTGATGAACTATAATATGCAAGGGATGAATAAGACTATTCTCGAGCTCTTCGCAATGCTGAAAGCTGCGGAGGTAGAAATCAAGAAGGAGCATCAAGTGTTGATGGTCAGCAAGACCACTAGTTTCAAGAAAAAGGGCAAAGGGAAGAAGAAGGGGAACTTCAAAAAGAATGGCAAGCAAGTTGCTACTCAAGAGAAGAAACCCAAACCTGGACCTAAGCCTGAAACTGAGTGCTTCTACTGCAAGCAGACTGGTCACTGGAAGCGGAACTGCCCCAAGTATTTGGCGGATAAGAAGGATGGCAAGGTGAACAAAGGTATATGTGATATACATGTTATTGATGTGTACCTTACTAATGCTCGCAGTAGCACCTGGGTATTTGATACTGGTTCTGTTGCTAATATTTGCAACTCGAAACAGGGACTACGGATTAAGCGAAGATTGGCTAAGGACGAGGTAACGATGCGCGTGGGAAACGGTTCCAAAGTCGATGTGATCGCAGTCGGCACGCTACCTCTACATCTACCTTCGGGATTAATATTAGACCTAAATAATTGTTATTTGGTGCCAGCGTTAAGCATGAACATTATATCTGGATCTTGTTTGATGCGAGACGGTTATTCATTTAAATCAGAGAATAATGGTTGTTCTATTTATATGAGTAATATCTTTTATGGTCATGCACCCTTGAAGAGTGGTCTATTCTTATTGAATCTCGATAGTAGTAACACACATATTCATAATGTTGAAGCCAAAAGATGCAGAGTTGATAATGATAGTGCAACCTATTTGTGGCACTGCCGTTTAGGTCATATCGGTGTAAAGTGCATGAAGAAACTCCATACTGATGGACTTTTGGAACCACTTGATTATGAATCACTTGGTACTTGCGAACCATGCCTCATGGGCAAGATGACTAAAACACCGTTCTCCGGTACTATGGAGAGAGCAACAGATTTGTTGGAAATCATACATACAGATGTATGTGGTCCGATGAATATTGAGGCTCGTGGCGGATATCGTTATTTTCTCACCTTCACAGATGACTTAAGCAGATATGGGTATATCTACTTAATGAAACACAAGTCTGAAACATTTGAAAAGTTCAAAGAATTTCAGAGTGAAGTAGAAAATCATCGTTACAAGAAAATAAAATTCCTACGATCTGATCGTGGAGGAGAATATTTGAGTTACGAGTTTGGTGTACATTTGAAAATTTGTGGAATAGTTTCGCAACTCACGCCACCCGGAACACCACAGCGTAATGGTGTGTCCGAATGTCGTAATCGTACTTTACTAGATATGGTGCGATCTATGATGTCTCTTACTGATTTACCGCTATCGTTTTGGGGATACGCTCTAGAGACGGCCGCATTCACGTTAAATAGGGCACCATCAAAATCTGTTGAGACGACGCCTTATGAACTGTGGTTTGGCAAGAAACCAAAGTTGTCGTTTCTGAAAGTTTGGGGCTGCGATGCTTATGTGAAAAAGCTTCAACCTGATAAGCTCGAACCCAAATCGGAGAAATGTGTCTTCATAGGATATCCAAAGGAAACTATTGGATACACCTTCTATCACAGATCCGAAGGCAAAACTTTTGTTGCTAAGTTCGGAAACTTTCTAGAGAAGGAGTTTCTCTCGAAAGAAGTGAGTGGGAGGAAAGTAGAACTTGACGAGGTAACTGTACCTTCTCCCTTATTGGAAAGTAGTGCATCACAGAAAACTGTTTCTGTGACACCTACACCAGTTAGTGAGGAAGCTGATGATGATGATCATGAAACTTCAGAACAAGATACTACTGAACCTCGTAGATCAACCAGAGTAAGATCCGCGCCAGAGTGGTACGGTAATCCTGTTCTGCAAGTCATGCTACTAGATCATGATGAACCTACGAACTATGAAGAAGCGATGGTGAGCCCAGATTCCGCAAAATGGCTTGAAGCCATGAAATCTGAGATGGGATCCATGTATGAGAACAAAGTGTGGACTTTGGTTGACTTGCCCGATGATCGGCAAGCAATTGAGAATAAATGGATCTTCAAGAAGAAGACTGACGCTGACGGTAATATTACTGTCTACAAAGCTCGACTTGTCGCAAAAGGTTTTCGGCAAGTTCAAGGGATTGACTACGATGAGACCTTCTCACCCGTAGCAATGCTTAAGTCTTTCCGAATCATGTTGGCAATTGCCGCATTTTATGATTATGAAATTTGGCAGATGGATGTCAAAACTGCATTCCTGAATGGATTTCTGGAAGAAGAATTGTATATGATGCAACCAGAAGGTTTTGTCGATCCAAAGGGAGCTAACAAAGTGTGCAAGCTCCAGCGATCCATTTATGGACTGGTGCAAGCCTCTCGGAGTTGGAATAAATGCTTTGATAGTGTGATCAAAGCATTTGGTTTTATACAGACTTTTGGAGAAGCCTGTATTTACAAGAAAGTGAGTGGGAGCCCTATAGCATTTCTCATATTATATGTAGATGACATATTACTAATTGGAAATGATATAGAATTTCTGGATAGCATAAAGGGATACTTGAATAAGAGTTTTTCAATGAAAGACCTCGGTGAAGCTGCTTACATATTAGGCATTAAGATCTATAGAGATAGATCAAGACGCTTAATTGGACTTTCACAAAGCACATACCTTGACAAAGTTTTGAAGAAGTTCAAAATGGATCAAGCAAAGAAAGGGTTCTTGCCTATGTTACAAGGTGTGAAGTTTAGTAAGACTCAATGCCCGACCACTGCAGAAGATAGAGAGAAAATGAAAGATGTTCCCTATGCTTCAGCCATAGGCTCAATCATGTATGCAATGTTGTGTACCAGACCTGATGTGTGCCTTGCTATAAGTCTAGCAGGGAGGTACCAAAGTAATCCAGGAGTGGATCACTGGACAGCGGTCAAGAACATCCTGAAATACCTGAAAAGGACTAAGGATATGTTTCTCATATATGGAGGTGACAAAGAGCTCATCGTAAAAGGTTACGTTGATGCAAGCTTTGACACTGATCCGGACGATTCCAAATCACAAACCAGATACGTGTTTACATTAAACGGTGGAGCTGTCAGTTGGTGCAGTTCTAAACAAAGCGTCATGGCGGGATCTACATGTGAAGCGGAATACATAGCTCCTTCGGAAGCAGCAAATGAAGGAGTCTGGATGAAGGAGTTCATATCCGATCTAGGTGTCATACCTAGTGCATCGGGTCCAATGAAAATCTTTTGTGACAATACTGGTGCAATTGCCTTGGCAAAGGAATCCAGATTTCACAAGAGAACCAAGCACATCAAGAGACGCTTCAATTCCATCCGGGATCTAGTCCAGGTGGGAGACATAGAGATTTACAAGATACATACGGATCTGAATGTTGCAGACCCTTTGACGAATCTTCCACGAGCAAAACATGATCAGCACCAAGGCTCCATGGGTGTTAGAATCATTACTGTGTAATCTAGATTATTGACTCTAGTGCAAGTGGGAGACTGAAGGAAATATGCCCTAGAGGCAATAATAAAGTTATTATTTATTTCCTTATATCATGATAAATGTTTATTATTCATGCTAGAATTGTATTAACCGGAAACATAATACATGTGTGAATACATAGACAAACAGAGTGTCACTAGTATGCCTCTACTTGACTAGCTCGTTAATCAAAGATGGTTATGTTTCCTAACCATAAACAAGGAGTTGTTATTTGATTAACGGGATCACATCATTAGGTGGAATGATCTGATTGACATGACCCATTCCATTAGCTTAGCACCCGATCGTTTAGTATGTTGCTATTGCTTTCTTCATGACTTATACATGTTCCTATGACTATGAGATTATGCAACCTCCCGTTTGCGAGGAACACTTTGTGTGCTACCAAACGTCACAACGTAACTGGGTGATTATAAAGGAGCTCTACAGGTGTCTCCAAAGGTACTGTTGGGTTGGCGTATTTCGAGATTAGGAATTTGTCACTCCTGATTGTCGGAGAGGTATCTCTGGGCCCTTCTCGGTAATGCACATCACTTAAGCCTTGCAAGCATTGCAACTAATGAGTTAGTTGCGTATTACATAACGAGTAAAGAGACTTGCCGATAATGAGATTGAACTAGGTATTGAGATACCGAGGATCGAATCTTGGGCAAGTAACATACCGATGACAAAGGGAACAACGTATGTTCTTATGCGGTCTGACCGATAAAGATCTTAGTAGAATATGTAGGAGCCAATATGAGCATCCAGGTTCTGCTATTAGTTATTGACCGGAGACGTGTCTCGGTCATGTCTACATTGTTCTCGAACCCGTAGGGTCCGCATGCTTAAGGTTTCGATGACAGTTATATTATGAGTTTATGAGTTTTGATGTACTGAAGTTAGTTCGGAGTCCCGGATGTGATCACAGATGTGACGGGGAGTCTCGAAATGGTCGAGACATAAAGATTGATATATTGGACGGCTATATTCGGACACCGGAAGTGTTCCAGGTGATTTCGAAGAAAACCGGAGAGCCGGAGGGTTACCGGAACCCCCCTAGGAGAAGTAATGGGCCATATGGGCCTTAGTGGAGAGAGAGAGGGGCTGCCAGAGGTGGGCTGCGCGCCTCCTCCCCCCTGGTCTGAATTGGACTAGGAGGGGGGCGGCGCCCCCCCTTTCCCTCTCCCTCCCCACTTCTTTCCCCTCCTAGTAGGAGTCCTACTCCTACTAGGAGGAGGACTCCTCCTTGGCGCGCCATAGAGGGCCGGCCGGCCTCCTCCCCTGGATCCTTTATATACGGTGGTAGAGGGAACCCCTAGACACACAAGTAGATCCACATGATCATATTCTTAGCCGTGTGCGGTGCCCCCTTCCACCATAGTCCTCGATAATATTGTAGCGGTGCTTAGGCGAAGCCCTGCGAGGGTAGTACATCAAGATCGTCCCCGACACTTTGCTGGATCAGAGTCCGGGGATCGTCATCGAGCTGAACGTGTGCTAGAAATCGGAGGTGCCGTAGTTTCGGTGCTTGATCGGTCGGGCCGTGGAGACGTACGACTACATCAACCAAACGCTTCCGTTGTCGATCTACAAGGGTACGTAGATCACACTCTCCCCTCTCGTTGCTATGCATCACCATGATCTTGCATGTGTGTAGGAAATTTTTTGAAATTACTACGTTCCCCAACACCCACCACCATCATGGCAGTATGCAAGCATGTGCTTCGTTATTACAAGCCCCAAAAATGGTTCCTTCTAATGGTTGGACATCTAGGGCTCACGCCATTGTCAACATAGTCAATAAACGAGAGAATTACACAACGAGCGGCTGACACCAGGGACCCAGCAGGTTGCGCAGTTGTTATTTACTTTTTTTGAGGAACAAGCAGTTGTTAATTATACTAGTTTTAGCGATAGATCAGGGTAACAACGGGGCTGTGCGGGGGCTGTGGCACGTCTAGTCAGGGTTTTATTTATGTTTACCACATCATGAGCCCAGTTGTGTTTTTTCTTGCTGAAAATGGCTAGCCTGGTTCTATTTTTTTAAGAAATACCCAAACGAGGCCTACTTGCTTTATCATCCCCGCTGGGCTGCAAATCTTTCAAGACAAGGAGAGAGTTTCATTCAGTTTGCCTAGAAATGGGTTGTACATTTTAAAACACATCAAACCGGGAATTAGTTTCATTTTTTTTAATGCCAAGATTTTAAATTCCATTGATTTTTATGCATGGACTATTATTTGGATTTTATATTTATATAAATTATTTTTCAAAATAGTTTGAATGTGACTTGATATTTCGGGATTAAAAACAGTTGACCGCACCGAAATATGCAAATTTTCATATATTTTTTAACCGTGGCCACAATATGGGGTGTAATGCTAACAAAAAGAAGGTGGGCTCCAAAAAAATCTTAAGAATTTGCAAATGGGCTATACATTATTAGAAATAATGGCATATGGGATGTATGTTGTTTTCCACATATTTGAGGCTGACTTGTGCGCCTACTACAGGTTGACGCGTATGCTTTCCTAAAAAATAAGGTTGACGCACACGCAACACCATGTCAACTTAGTCAACACACGAGAGCAGTGTCTGTAGGATGTCCATCCAACGGCCGTCGTGCTTCTTTAATCTCTGCTCTTCCTGCTCCAGCTGCTCAAACAAGCGCCAACGGGACTGCCTGCTCCCTCCTCCCGCAGCCGGCTATGTTGCCGCGCAGGCCTCACCGCCCCATCGTTCTCCCATCGCTGGCCTAGCCATCCCTCTACTCACCCACACCTGCTGTTATTCTCCGACGACGGCAGACGAACCAGTAAACCCTCGCATTCCCCTGTGCATGGGAAACAACTGCCGAGTTTTCCCTGGCTCCGTGTCGTTCCCTTCCTAGGCCTCGCCGTCAGTGGTGGAGCTTGGCCCAATTAGTTGGGCGGGCCGGCTGAAGGAAATACGTATCTGGGCTTATTTTTCATGGCCCAACAGTAGGTATACAATAGAGAAAACTCATGGACTGGGTGGGCCATGGCCCACTCGGCCTTGCTGTACCTCCGCCACTACTCGCCGTCGTCCACCGCCCGAGTGCTCACGGCGCGGTGTGGTCAAAATGGTCAACGGACGACATGCATCAGAAGTGGACTGTATGTGGAGAGGCTGGCAGCTGGGTCCACGACTGCACACAAGGAAATGCCTCCTTATTACGCGCAAAATAATGATTCCTCCACCTGACAGCTGGGACCCATTGGAAGGGCCTCTGTATTTCGCAAAAAAGTTCCCCCATTGATAGGTCGGACCCATTAGCTATGTCTTCGCATGCAAGGAAGTGCCTCGTTATTACGCACACAAAAATGAATACCCCCCTGCTAGCTAGGACCCACCATAGTGGGAGGCTGACTTGTGGGCCTACTAAGATGACGGGGACAGAGGGCTTTGTCAACTTACTCAATATGAACGATCCTAGCTCTAGTGACCGTACGATGTCTATCCAACGGCCGTAGTGCTTCTTCAACCTCTGGTCTTCTTCCTCCAGCCGCCCAAACAAGCGTCGGCCGTGCCTCCTGCTCCTACCTCCCATGTCCGGCTGTGCTACCACCGCTGGCCATGCCATCCCTCTATACTCACCCACACCTCTTGTTATTCTCTAGCGATGGCAGCCTCACACCGTAGCCGAAGCAGTCAACCGATGTTCTCCCCTCCACGTGGGCATCCACTGCCGCGTCTTCCCCGGCTACGCGTCGTCCGCTTCCTAGGCCACGCCGTCGTCCACCGTCCTGGTGCTCTCGGCGCGGCGTGGTCAATGTGGTCAACGAACGACTTCTGTCGGAAGAGTACTGTACGTGGAGAGGCTGACAGCTGGTTCCACGGCCGCAGCAAGGAAGTGCCTCCTTATTACGCGCAAAATAATTATTCCTCCACCTGACAGCAAGGACCCACCGAACACGCCACCGTATTTCGCGAAAAAAATGTTTCCCCCCTGACTGCTGGGACCCACCAGCTACACCTTCGCATGCAAGGAAGTACGTCCATATTACAGGCAAAAAAATGATTCGCCCCCATGACTGCTGGGACCCACCAGCTACATCTTCGCACGCAAGGAAGTGCCTGACAGTCGGGACCCACCTGGTCGAAGCGTACGTGGCTTTGTCATTCTGGTCGCGAACGTGTACGTACATACTGGTCGATGTAGAGGCGCGCACGTGTTATAGTAGAGGCGCGCATGTAGCATGTACACGTACGTACAACGGCCAGGGTGCAAGAAAGAAAATACGGCCATGTACGTACATACGGGAGGGGTCTCGAACGCCTACTCGCGCATACATACGGCCAGGGCTCGTGTACATGCCTGGGTCGGAACGGAGAAGCTGCACCATTGTCGTGTTCATGGGGAGACAACAGAATGCATCTTGTTCATCGGGAGGCAATAGAACGCATGCTATTTATCGGGAGCCGACCGGCTTGGACGGAACAACCGATGGAAACGAGGCCTGGCATACCGTAGAACAAAGGAAACGGCCATGTGTTTGACTGGCGACGGTCGAAATGGGATCCTGTTCATCGGGAGGGGTCTGGCATACCGCAAAACGGAGGAAACGGACTTCTGTTGGACCTCCTATGGTCGAAACGGGGTCCTGTTGACCGGGAGGGGTGTGGCGTACCGCAAAACGGAGGAAACGGACTTGTGTTGGAGCTCTACGGTCGAAACGGAGGTCCTGTTCATCGGGAGGGGTGTGGTGTACCGCAAAACGGGAATCCACGGGATACTGTTCATCTCCACTGTCGACCTCCTCCACCCTCCACGGGGTACTGTTCATCCACCATCGATCTCCTCCAGCCTCCACCCGCGACTGTTCATTCACGGGCTCCTGTTCATCCAGCCTCCACCGCTTGCTCCTCCACCGGCTATTGTTCAACCAGCACTCTACACGAGGGTCCTGTTCAACCACCCCTCCACGGGCTACTGTTCATCCTGCCCTCCACTAGCTACTGTTCAACCAGCCCTCCACCGGCTACTGTTCAACCAGCCCTCCACGAGGTCCTGTTCATCCACTGGCTCGATCGGTTGAGGTACTGTTCATCCAGCGGCAACGGCCTCTACTACCACAGGTTCCTGTTCATCCAACCCCCACCGGGAACTTGAAAGTGCAACTATCCCTAGGTGGTTTTGGTAATTCATAACAACATATAGCTCATTGAGCTAATGCTATTCCAAGATGATTATTTCAGGAAAGCTCAATGATTGGCATGGCATGGATGTGAAAGTGGAACCCTCGAGATACTAAGGACAAAGGATTGGCTCAAGCTCAAAAGCTCAAGACTCTTCATTTTATATTTTAGTGATCCAAGATCACATTGAGTCTTTAGGAAAAGCCAATACTATCAAGGAGGGATGAGGTGTTGCTTAATGAGCCTCTTGCTTCATGTGCTTAGTGATATGCTCCAAAACCCTCAACTACTTTCCCATATCCACATATGACCTAAACCCTAAGCCAAACTCGGTCCTACCGATTCTTCCTATCCGGCGCCACCGAGTTTCACTTGTCATTAGCCACTGCCAAACCCTAGCAATTCGGTCCTACCGATAGGGATCTCGGTCTCACCGAGATGGGGTTGCAAACTCTCTGTTTCCCTTTCGTAACTTTTCGGTCCCACCGAAAGAGCAAATCGGTCCCACCGAGATTGCAATGTAAACTCAGTGTTTCCCCTTTGTAACTTTTCGGTCTCACCGAGTTCCACTCGGTCTCACCGAAAGAGCAAATCGGTCCCACCGAGTTTGCCTGACCAACTCTCTGGTTAGCTAATTACCAAATTCGGTCTCACCGAGTTTGTGTAATCGGTCTCACCGAGATTACGTTATGCCCAAACCCTAACCATATCGGTCCTACCGAGTTGCATGTCAGTCCCACCGAAAATCACTAACGGTCACTAGGTTTACATTTTCGGTCCGACCGAGTTTATTAATTCGGTCCCACTGAGATTGGAAAACTGTGTGTAACGGTTGGATTTTGTGTGGAGGCTATATATACCCCTCCACCTCCTTCTCATTCAGTGAGAGAGCCATCAGAACACACACACCATTCCAACTCATATGTTCTGAGAGAAAACCACCTACTCATGTGTTGGGACCAAGACATTCCATTCCTACCATATGAATCTTGATCTCTAGCCTTCCCAAGTTGCTTTCCACTCAAACCCTCTTTCCACCAAATCCAAATCCTATGAGAGAGAGTTGAGTGTTGGGGAGACTATCATTTGAAGCACAAGAGCAAGGATTTCATTACCTACACACCATTTGTTACTTCTTGGAGAGTGGTGTCTCCTAGATTGGCTAGGTGTCACTTGGGAGCCTCCGACAAGATTGTGGAGTTGAACCAAGGAGTTTGTAAGGGCAAGGAGATCGCCTACTTCGTGAAGATCTACCGCTAGTGAGGCAAGTCCTGTGTGGGCGATGGCCATGGTGGGATAGACAAGGTTGCTTCTTCGTGGACCCTTTGTGGGTGGTTGCTTCTTCGTGGACCCTTCGTGGGTGGAGCCCTGTGTGGACTCGCGCAACCGTTACCCTTGGGTGGAGCCCTATGTGGACTCGCGCAACCGTTACCCTTCGTGGGTTGAAGTCTCCAATAACGTGGATGTAGGATAGCACCACCTATCCGAACCACGGGAAAAACATCCGTGTCTCCAATTGCGTTTGAATCCTCCAAACCCTTCCCTTTACATTCTTGCAAGCTGCATGCTTTACTTTCCGCTGCCAATATACTCTTTGCATGCTTGCTTGAATTGTGTGATGATTGCTTGACTTGTCCTAAAATAGCTAAAATCTGCCAAGAACTAAAATTGGGAAAAGGTTAAGTTTTTATTTGGTCAAGTAGTCTAATCACCCCCCCTCTAGACATACTTCGATCCTACAGAACTGTTCATCCAAACCCCCAACAACGCTCACTGTTCATCCCGAGGTAGCATCGATCAGCTTGAGTTAGCAGCAATAGCGAAGGAATCGCTCGATCGGGTTCAGTTAACAGCCATCGATCGATCGCTCGGGTTCAGTAACGCGTAGCCTGCAGTGCAATCGCTCGGGTTCAGTTAGAGCCCAACGCCTCACTCGGGTTCAGTTAGAGCGCAACGCCTCGCGCACACGCGCGTACATACGAGAGAAACGCGCATCGCACGGCCCCCGACCAGCCACCGTAACCGGGAACTCCCCGATATTTTCCTCGCCCTCACTTGTACCATGGTGTTTTCCGTCATGGACGGCCCAAAGAATGTCATGCAGCTGCGTCTCCGGCCCGCCCAAGACGAAAAGCCCATTTTCTATCATGATTGTTTGTCATAGAATTAGGACCCCACCACATCTATGATGATACTGGGTTTTGTCACAATTATTGTCATAGAAGTGTCATAAGTATGACAGAAAAAAAAACGTTCGGCCATAATGTCATGGATGTGTCTTTTTTATAGTGTAACCAGTAGTCTTGGGGACTACACCCAGTGGGTGCACTTGGCGTGCCCCCACTGGTTCGGCTTACTACTCGACTTGGTCCAACCAGTTGAAAAAGAGAGAGAGAGAGAGAGAGAGAGAGAGAGAGAGAGAGACAGCAACTGCAACATTGATTCTCAAACCACCGCCGACTGCCCGCAGTCGTCCGCGGTCTCGGGGAGGACACCCAGTGGGTGCACTTGGCATGCCCCCACTGATCCTAGAGTTCACTCAACGCGATCCGTCCAAGACCGACTGGATATATTGCAGACAAACAAGTTCTATGACCCCCGCCGAATCAAACATTCGACGGTGTTCTCGAGGACTACACCCAGTGGGTGCACTCTGCGAGCCCCCACTAGTTCAAAGGTACACTCGACACGACCTAGTCGACTCAAGTGGAAGGAATACTCAGCAAACATTGAAACACCCAGTGGGTGTACAGATGCAAGATGCAGATTGACACTAAATGCACATTAAAGGTTTTTGGGTAGCATATCCTAACAGAACAAGTGACAAGTTAAAGATCAGTCGGAAATCAACTAACCAGGATGTTGGTCTGAAGAGCTGAGCTGGCATCATAAGCAGCTTGACTGGCCTCATGCACCGTCTTCAGCTGTTCCATCATAATGTCTGCTTGGCGTATAGCTTCCTTGGCAGCGCTCACTGGATCCTCTGGGACATGATGGGCAACAAAAAGCGGACTTAATGGGGCAGCCACAGTAGCCTGAGGATCCAAGGCATAGAGTTGCACGGACAAAACAGGGACTTGAGCAGTCGACACAGGATCAGCAAAAGTAACAGAGGCCCGGTTAAGGTCTCCAAACTACTGGGTCACTAGTTCTAGCACTGGTGTCGACAAGGGCGCCTTCCTGGCTGGCACCCTCCTACCCGAGGTCCTGCTCCTCCTTCCTGTAGGCTTCTGGGCATATCTTCATCGTCGTCTGGAAGGTCAATAACATTCTACGGCGCTGCAAAAGACTCGACCACAAGAGTTCAGTCGACCGATACTTCAATTGACAGAATGAAGGCAAGATGGCAAGAGTCATACCTACTTTGGAAGTGACCGCATCTTCCATCTCCTCATCATCTTCGTCCTTGTAAATGGAAGTCCCAGAAGGAGCAGCACTGCAAGTCTTCAGGACTCACTCGGTCAAGTTGGAGAATGAGTCGACTGGAATAGAGAAATTTCCGAACAACACAAGAGCAAAGAGATAAAGTAAAATACTTACGCATAGGCAATGGGAACGTCCACCTTGATTTTAGGTAGAGCCTTCCGAGGCTTTGCAGGCGCAACCTTGGGCTGCTTTGGAGCCTTCTCGGTCGGGTCGGGAGTGGATGTCCGAGTGCGCTTCGGGGCTTGCGTACTTGACGCAACGGCTTTGCCCCGTCCACCTGCTGGATTGTGTGTCTGCTTGGAATGTCTTTCAGAGTGGGGCGGTGATTCGTTCTTCGCTGCTGCTTGAGTCGCCAATCTGCTCTTCGTTCGAGTCCTCTGATTGCCAGGGAGTGCTTTTGTCTGCACTCGCATCTCCTTCCTGGGCCAGATCCACGTTCGGCATTGAGTACATTTCAGTGTATATCTACAAGACAAAGTGTCAAACAGACATCAATCAAATTCGAGGATAATTGCAAGTCAGAATTAGAAGACACTCGGTAACAAATGTCAGACCTTGTCCGGTTCATGTTCGGAGTCGAATGGCGCAACTCTTCTGGACCCCCTGGGGTTGTCCTTATTTCCAGTGATGCTCTATAGCCAATGCGCCACCGTCTCCTCGGCGACCTCCTCCGGGTGGATCCGAGCGGTGTCATTCGAGCTCGAGTACATCCACATCGAATGGTCTCGGGCCTGGAGAGGCTAGATGCATCGACTGAGGAACACCTCCAACAAGTCCATACCAGTCATGTCGTCACGGACTAGCTGAACTACCCGGTCAACTTACATCAGCACCTCAGCTTTCTCCTCCGGGGTCTCGAGGAATGAAGGGGGTTGATGAACTTGATCCATGGTGAAGAGACGAAGACCGGTCGACTGACCAGGAGTAGGAGCATCCTTGCAGTAAAACCAAGTCGACTGCCATCCCCTAACCGAGTCAAGAAGAGTCATGGCAGGAAAAGCACTCCTACCCCTCGTCTAAATCCCTAAACTCCCACACATTTGGATCACCCAGGTCTTATCGTCAGTCGGACTGGCCTTCTTCATAGACTGAGATAGGCAGGTGAAAATGTGCTTGAAAAGACCCTAGTGCGGTCGGCAACCCAAGAAGTTTTCGCACAAAGAGACATAAGCGGCGAGATATGTGATTGTGTTGGGGGAAAGGTGGTGAAGTTGGGCTCCGAAAAAGTTCAAGAAACCTCGGCAAAAAGTATGGGGAGGTAGAGAGAAACCATGGTCGATGTGAGTGGCGAGGAGGACGCACTCACCCTCCTACGGCTGCGGCTCGAGCTCGTTTCCCGGCAGCCTCGCGGATTCAGGGACAATCATGCTCCCTACATCCAGATCATCCAGATCTTCCTGCCAGATTGTGGACTGGATCCAATCTCCCTGGATCTAGCTGGGAAGCAATCCGTACCTTGAGGACGACCCGCGACTCGTCTTCTTGCCCTTTGACTTCGCCGTCGCCGTCGCCTTCTTGGCATGCTCCAGGGCCGTTGTCTTGTCCTTCCCCATCGCCGCAGGTTGCTCACGTGCGGAGCGGCAGCGGCGAGAGTGGAGAAGGGCATGGTGGAGAAGCAGAGGAGGAAGAAGGGCAATGATAAGCACTGTGCAAACGCATCTACCTCAACGCCTTTTATGGGCTCTCCTCCGAGTGTCTGACGCGTGGGCCCGAGCAATCCAGTCAAATCCTGCAACAGTCGCGCGCCCGATACGTGGTGATACGTCTCCAACATATCTATAATTTTTTATTGTTCCATGCTATTATATTATCCATCTAGGATGTTTTATATGCATTTATATGCTATTTTATATGATTTTTGGGACTAACCTGTTATATGATCCAACTATGTTATTATTGTTGAGAGAACTTGCACTAGTGAAAGTATGAACCCTAGGCCTTGTTTCAACGCATTGCAATACCGTTTGTGCTCACTTTTACCACTTGCTACCTTGCTGTTTCTATATTTTCAGATTACAAAAACCTATATCTACCATCCATACTCCACTTGTATCACCATCTCTTCGCCGAACTAGTGCACCTATACAATTTACCATTGTATTGGGTGTGTTGGGGACACAAGAGACTCTTTGTTATTTGGTTGCAGGGTTGTTTGAGAGAGACCATCTTCATCCTACGCCTCCCACGGATTGATAAACCTTAGGTCATCCACTTGAGGGAAATTTGCTACTGTCCTACAAACCTCTGCACTTGGAGGCCCAACAACGTCTACAAGAACGTTGTGTAGTAGACATCAGGTGGCGATAAAGGTGGTGCAAGAATCGAGGCGTCTCTGCCTGATCCACTCTGTTTACTACGGCGCTCTTCGTCCCGCGCGCTTCTCCAAATTTTGAATCTCGTGAGATCCGGAAACTGTAGAAAAACCAATCGTGCCCAACATTTCATACCATTCCAACACTCAAAGCATATCAGTATAAGTTCACTCGACAAACTATGAATGAATCAAGGCAACTGAAGATGGATTTGAAGGTTCGGCATGGTTCGTCGACCCAAGTAAAATGCCTCCGAAGCACAAAAGTCGGGTCGGGTCCATCTTCAACCCCTTCTCCACTCGGACCTCGATCCATTTGGGGGATAATGACGATGACATGTACCTAGGGTAGGGTAATATGCCTGACCTAAAACACCCTCCCCAAGGACATTGCCTTAACGTCAAAGACATTCAAAGTACATCAACAATTACCGACTGAAAACACCTCCGAGTGCAACCCACTCGACCAACAATTCCACTCGGATAACCCAATTCCATTCGACCAGGACATAGTCATTCGACCACACCAGGAACCACTCGGAGTACAGAAGATCTAAAATCACTCAGGATGGCAACAGTCAGACATTCACTCCGTAGTCTTAATAGTCATTTATATGTCTTTATTGTTGGCATTACCAGTAACGTCTCACCTTATTGTACATTGAACTCCTTGTAACGTGGGTTGGTTGGGGTTCTGGCACACTCTATATAAGCCACCCCCCTCCATTGGCACAAGGGTTCGCACCCCCTGTAACTTCACGCATAATCCAGTCGACCGCCTCCGGGCACCGAGACGTAGGGCTTTTACTTCCACCGAGAAGGGCCTGAACTCGTAAATCTTGCATGCACAACCTCATCGTAGCTAGGATCTTGCCTCCTCTTACGTACCCCCTATTCTACTATCAGACTTAGAACCACGACACAAGGCACCCTAAGGTAATATTCAAGGACAACCAAGAGCCTAAGTTGAGGCATCCCCTCTTTCGTCTTCGTCTATCGGTAACATTACTTGAGGCTATATTTTTATTCACCACATGATATGTGCTTTGTTTGGAGCGCCTTGTATGATATGAGTCTTTACTTCTTAGTTTGCCACAATCATCCTTGCTATACACACCTTTTGAGAGGGAGACGCATGAATTGTGATTTATTAGAATACTCTATGTGCTTCACTTATATCTTTTGACTTAGGAAATTTTGCTCTAGTGCTTCATGTATATCGAGCACGATGGTGACTTTATTTTATAGAAATTGTTGAACTCTCATGCTTCACTTATATTATTTTGAGAGTCTGTCTAAACAGCGTGGTAATTTTCTTTGGTTATGAATTTATTCCTAATATGATCGGCATCCAAGAGAGATATAAAAAACTTTCATATAAAGTACATTGAATACTAGGAGAAGTTTGATTCCTTATGATTGTTTTGAGATATGAGGATGGTGATACTAGAGTCATGCTAGTGAATAATTGTGGATTGTAGAAATACTTGTGTTAAAGTTTGTGATTCCCGTAGCATGCACGTATGGTGAACCGTTATGTAACGAAGTTGGAGCATGAGATATTTATTGATTGTCTTCCTTATGAGTGGCGGTCGGGGATGAGCGATGGTATTTTCCTACCAATCTACCCCCTAGGAGCATGCGCGTAGTACTTTGTTTTGATGACTAATAGATTTTTGCAATAAGTATGTGAGTTCTTTATGACTAATGTTGAGTCCATGGATTATACGCACTCTCAACCTTCCACCATTTCTAGCCTCTCTAGTATCGCGCAACTTTCACCGGTACCTGATACGTCTCCAACGTATCTACTTGTTCTCATGCTTTTCCTCTTGTTTTGGACTCTAATTTGCATGATTTGGATGAAACTAACCCCGGACTGACGTTGTTTTCAGCAGAACTACCATGGTGTTGTTTTTGTGTGGAAATAAAAGTTCTCGGAATGGAACGAAACTTCGCGAGGATTTTTTATATCAATAATAAGAATTTTTGGAGCCCGGGCGGGTTGTACCCACCTGGTGGCCCCGCTGACGACCCCCTGATACTATAAAATCACATATTTCTGAAAAAAATCATGGAAAAAGAATTATCGCGATCCATGAGACGGGGCTGCTGCCAAGACCTGTTCTTCCTCGGGAGGGCAGATATGGAGTCCGTTTGGGGCTCCAGAGAGGGGGGTCTTTATTCTTCATCATCACCAACCCATCTCCATCGCCAATTCCATGATGCTCCCCACCGGGAGTGAGTAATTCCTTCGTAGGCTCGTTGGTCGGTGAGGAGCTGGATGAGATTCATCATGTAATCGAGTTAGGTTTGTTAGGGCCCGATCCCTATGTTCTTAGATTGACAATGCTATGACTTTGCTATGCTTAATGCTTGTCACTTTGGGCCCGGGTGCCATGAACTCAGATCTGAACGGTTTATGAATTCATCATTATATCCATGTTTTAGATCCGATCTTGCAAGTTATAGTCACCTACTACGGTTATGATCCGACAACCTCGGAGTGATAACAACCGGGCCCACTCTCGATGATGACCGTAGTTTGAGGAGTTCATGTATTCACTATGTGTTAATGCTTTGTTCTGGTTCTCTACTAAAAGGAGGCCTTAATACCCCTTAGTTTCCAATATGGACCCCGCTGCCACGGGAGGTTAGGACAAAAGATGCCATGCAAGTTCCTTTAATAAAGCACGTACGACTATTTAAGGAAACATGCCTACATTATATCGATGAACTGGAGCTAGTGCCGTGTCGCCCTAGGTTATAACTGTCATATGATGAATATCATCCAACAAGTCACTCATCCAATGCCTACGAATTTATCCTTATTGATCTTGCTACGTTACTACTACTATCATCACTGTTACACTTGTTACAAAACTACTGTTGTCACAGTTACAGTTACAGTTGCTATTGTTACTACTATCAAAACTATCATATTACTTTGCTACTGATTACTTGATGTAGATAATTAATCTCCAGGTGTGGTTGAATTGACAACTCAGCTGCTAATACCTTCAAATATTCCCTGGCTCCCCTTGTGTCGAATCTATAAATTTGGGTTGAATATGCTACCATCGAAAATTGTTGCGATCCCCTATACTTGTGGGTTACCAAGACCTTTTTCTGGTGCCGTTGCCGGGGAGCATAGCTATATTTGTTGAGTCACTTGGGATTATTATCATATTACCACTATGAAGAATCTGAAGGATCCTAAGCCTTAGATGCTATGAATTCCAATATGTCGCAAGTTATTGATGATGCTACTTCTACTATGAATGATGCCTATGATGATGCTAGTACCTTGCTTGATAATGATGATGTGTCACTTGGTGATTTTCTTGATGAACAAATTGCTAGAGTCATACAACATGATGTTGTTGAATCTGATGATGAGCTTGAAACTGAAACTCCTGAAACACCTGCTAGAACTAGCCTTCCTAGATATGAATTGCCTAAGGTACCAGAAGGTTATGTTATGAGTGAAGAAGCAACTAGAGATATTCTTGCTTGCAATGATAGAGATGATCTAGAGAAATTATTACAAAAGTATAAAGGAAAATCTCTGAATGCTAGAATGAAATGTGATCCTCAGTTTGCTACTTCACCTATCTTTATTGATGATAAGGACTATGAATTCTCTATCGACCCAGAGTTAATTACTTTGGTTGAATCTGATCCTTTCCATGGTTATGAAACTGAAACTATTGTGGCACATCTTACTAAGTTGAATGACATAGCCACCCTTTTTACTCATGATGAAAAAACTCGCTATTACTTTACTCTCAAATTATTTCCTTTCTCTTTAAAGGGTGATGCTAAAGCTTGGTACAATACTCTTGCTCCTGGTTGTGTGCGTAGTCCCCAGGATATGATTTACTACTTCTCTGGAAAATATTTTCCTGCTCATAAGAAACAAGCTACCTTACAGGAAATATTTAACTTTGTGCAAACTAAAGAAGAGAGTCTCCCACAAGCTAGGGGGAGGCTTTGCCAGTTACTTAATGCTTTGCCTGATCATCCTCTTAAGAAAAATGAAATACTTGATATCTTCTATAATGGACTAACCGATGCTTCTAGGGACTTCCTAGATAGTTGTGCTGGTTGTGTTTTCAGGGAACGAACTGTTGGACAAGCTGAAGAATTATTGAATAACATATTCAAAAATTATGATGATTGGACTCTTCCTAAACCACCGACTAAACCCACTCCGAAGAAGAGGGGTATATTATATCTCAGTCCTGAAGATATGCAAGAGGCAAAGAAATCTATGAAGGAAAAAGGTATTAAAGCTGAGGATGTTAAAAATTTACCTCCTAGTGAAGAAATACATGGGCTTAATACACTTGTTACAAAACTATTGTTGTCACGGTTACTTTTAAAGTTGCTATTGTTACTACTATCAAAACTATCATATTACTTTCCTACTGATTACTTGATGTAGATAATTAATCTCCAGGTGTGGTTGAATTGACAACTCAGCTGCTAATACCTTCAAATATTCTCTGGCTCCCCTTGTGTCGAATTTATAAATTTGGGTTGAATATGCTACCATCGAAAATTGTTGCGATCCCCTATACTTGTGGGTTACCAAGACCTTTTTCTGGTGCCGTTGCTGGGGAGCATAGCTATATTTGTTGAGTCACTTGGGATTATTATCATATTATCACTATGAAGAATCTGAAGGATCCTAAGCCTTACATGCTATGAATTCCAATATGTCGCAAGTTATTGATGATGCTACTTCTACTATGAATGATGCTTATGATGATGCTAGTACCTTGCTTGATAATGATGATGTGTCACTTGGTGATTTTCTTGATGAACAAATTGCTAGTCATACAACATGATGTTGTTGAATCTGATGATGAGCTTGAAACTGAAACTCCTAAAACACCTGCTAGAACTAGCCTTCCTAGATATGAATTGCCTAAGGTACCAGAAGGTTATGTTATGAGTGAAGAAGCAACTAGAGATATTCTTGCTTGCAGTGATAGAGATGATCTAGAGAAATTATTACAAAAGTATAAAGAAAAATCTCTGAATGCTAGAATGAAATGTGATCCTCAGTTTGCTACTTCACCTATCTTTATTGATGATAAGGATTATGAATTCTCTATCGACCCAGAGTTAATTACTTTGGTTGAATCTGATCCTTTCCATGGTTATGAAACTGAAACTATTGTGGCACATCTTACTAAGTTGAATGACATAGCCACCCTTTTTACTCATGATGAAAAAACTCACTATTACTTTACTCTCAAATTATTTCATTTCTCTTTAAAGGGTGATGCTAAAGCTTGGTACAATACTCTTGCTCCTGGTTGTGTGCGTAGTCCCCGGGATATGATTTACTACTTCTCTGGAAAATATTTTCCTGCTCATAAGAAACAAGCTGCCTTACAAGAAATATTTAACTTTGTGCAAACTAAAGAAGAGAGTCTCCCACAAGCTAGGGGGAGGCTTTGCCAGTTACTTAATGCTTTGCCTGATCATCCTCTTAAGAAAAATGAAATACTTGATATCTTCAATAATGGACTAACCGATGCTTCTAGGGACTTCCTAGATAGTTGTGCTGGTTGTGTTTTCAGGGAACGAACTATTGGACAAGCTGAAGAATTATTGAATAACATATTGAAAAATTATGATGATTGGACTCTTCCTAAACCACCGACTAAACCCACTCCGAAGAAGAGGGGTATATTATATCTCAGTCCTAAAGATATGCAAGAGGCAAAGAAATCTATTAAGGAAAATGTATTAAAGCTGAGGATGTTAAAAATTTACCTCCTTGTGAAGAAATACATGGGCTTAATACACCACCAATGCCTAAGGTGGTAGAGGTAAATTCTCTTATGAAGTTCAATGAAAATGACAATCCTCACAATATGCATCCCAGTCAATGCCTTTATGAGTTTGAAAACTACATTAGAAAACAAGATCACTTTAATGCAAATGTTATGAAACAATTGAAATACAATTCTGATATGATTGCTCACTTGAGTGACTTGTTATTTAGAATCTCAAATGATGTTAGAGGTGTTGGAAAACATGCTTCTATGGTTCAAACTCAGTTAGAACAAGTTTCTAAGTCACAAATAGAATTACTAGATAAAATGAATCATAATATGCATGACTTTGCTGTTAGAGTTGCAACTAGAGGAGGTAAAATGACTCAGGAACCACTTTATCCTGAGGGACACCCTAAAAGAATTGAACAAGATTCACAAAGAGCCAACACTAGTGCACCTAGTCCTTCTAGAAAGAAAAAGATAAATTATAGGACTTTGCATACTTCTAGTGAACCTGAAATAGAAAAACCTCCTGATAATGAAAATGAAACTTCTATCTCTGATGCTGAAACTCAATCTGCTGATGAACACTCACCTAGTGATAATGAAAAAGATAATGATGAGGTTCATGACGACACTCAACGAAATAATAATAAAGAACCAGATAATGATGTTGAGATAGAACCACCTATTGATCTTGATAACCCACAACCTAAGAATAAAAGGTATGATAAAAGAGACTTCATTTCTAGAAAACACGGTAAAGAAAGAGAACCGTGGGTTCAAAAACCTATGTCTTTTCCCCTCAAGTCAACTAAAAAGAAAGATGATGAAGAATTTGAACGCTTTGCTGAAATGCTGAGGCCAGTCTTTTTGCGTACTCACTTGACTGATATCTTGAAAATGCCTGCTTATGCAAAGTATATGAAACACATCTTCACTAATAAGAGAAAAATACCGTAAGCTAAAATCTCCATTATGCTTGCTAATTATACTTTCAAAGATGGAGTACCTAAAAAACTTGGAGATCCGGGAATACCAACTATACCTTGTTCCATCAAAAAGAATTATGTGAAAACTGCTTTGTGTGATTTAGGAGCTGGTGTTAGTGTTATGTATTTCTCTTCATATAAAATACTTGACTTGAATAAACTCACACCTACTGAAATATCTTTGCAAATTGCTGACTAATCAACTGCCATACCTATCGGTATCTGTGAGGATGTGCCCGTTGTTGTTGCTAATGTTACTATTTTGACTGACTTTGTTATACTTGAGATGCCCGAGGACGACAACATGTCGATTATCCTTGGTAGACCCTTCTTGAATACTGCACGGGCTGTTATTGATTGCGATAAAAGCAAGGTCACTTTTCATATTAATGGTAATGAGCATACGGTGCACTTTCCGAAGAAACAATTCCAAGTGAATGGTATTAATGTTATTGAAAAATCTCCGACAATCACTATTGGAAGTTTTCAAATACCTCTACCTACTGTAAAAAAGAAATATGAAATGCTTATTGTTGGGGAAATGCATATCCCCATTGAGGTAACTTAGTGATTTACGAAAGTTCTTCAGTTCATGCTAATCGAAAGTGGTTGTTAATAAGGTCTGATCAACCTTATTAATGGATCATTTTTGAACGGTATGAAGTTGATGAATTTAGTAAGCACTGCCTTCTGTCCCTACCTTTTGTTTTCTGTTTTTATTAGTTTAATAAAATAAAATGCCATGTTTTGTCTGTTTTCTGAATTTCCCGTGCAATAAAAAAATGACCCAAAAATAAAAGTTCTCAGAATGCCCTGAAAATTTTATATGATTTTTTATGAATATTTAAGAATTCTTTGTGCAAATAATACTAGAGGGAGGTGCACCAGGTGGGCACAACCCACCTGGGCGTGCCAGGACCCTCAGGCGCGCCCTGGTGGGTTGTGGTCCCCATGTGGGCCCCCTCACTTATCTCTTTAGCCCACATCATCACTTACCTCCAAAAAAAATCACCATTGCTCTCTCTCCCGTGTTCTTGAGCTCAAGCCCGCGGATTTCGATTTCTTTGCTCGAAGCTCCGTTTCCGAAACTGTTTCAGGGGATTGTTGCTTGGTTTCTGACTCCAGCATTTGTCCAATTAGTTTTTGTTTTGGTGGTTTATACTTTGAATAATTAGCTACTCTTGGTGCTGTTGTAGATGTCCTTGCATGTTGAATTCTTAGTGTTCTAAGTAGTTTGAATGCTTGTTATGGCCTCTATGTATCCCTATGAGTAGTTGCTATCAATTTTGTGTAGTTTTGTTGAGAAAATTTTGTGAACTAAAAATTCATATTTTTGTTCATAGAAAAAATTGTATGCGGACATGAATATCTTTAGGAAATTTGGCTCAAAGAAGAACTCCAAGGGTGTTATTGGGGAGTCTTCTGAGAATGATCTCCACCCTCGGAGGTTGGCGGAGGTACGGCCGTGCGAATGGCCGCACACCCCGTTCTTGCAAGAGGCTGGAATTCATGAGGAGTTCATGCAATTCATTGCCAATGCTGGTCTCACCGACTTCATCGCACATGAGTGTGACGAGCACCAAATCCTCATGAACATCTTTGTTCAAAGCTTTACTTTCTTTCCTAGAAATAATCCTCCTGAAGTGAGCTTTAATTTATATGCTGAAAACCATCAGATACCACTTACTGAATTTTGTGACATATGCATTATCCCGTCTGATGGGAGCTTGGCTGAGCCTAGGCCGGCCGAGTTTGAGGATTTTTGTCGCACTTTGACAGTGGGTGATGAAAGAAGAGTGTCGGCCATCACTGCCGCTGTCTTACATTTTCTAGTTGTTCGTTACTTTGCACTTTTTATTACCAAACGCTTGCTTGCTAGGGAGAAGGTGGGTGCGCTTAGTTCACCGAACCTTGCTGTTTTACATTGTGCACTAGAGGGCGACAACACGTATAGCTTGGGAGCTATCGTGGCACGTCACCTGTACCTTAATAAATCACAGGGTAAAATACATGGTGGGATTTTTGCTACTCGTTTGGCGGCTCACTTCAAGGTTGAGATACACCCTCATGATTACCCTCTGACTACGGTTTACCTAGACCGAGCAGCCATGGATCACCATCACTTTCTTGCACATAATCGTCCTGATATTGCCATTCCTTATAACTTGGTCTATAGCGTTAGAACTCGTGATGTTATCCCTTTCCTGCACCTGCTTTGTTTGATTTTGTTGCCGAGGGCGGATATAGGATTATGCTTGTAGACATCATCGCTTACTGGAACGCTCACGCTAATGCAGAGGCTGCACAGGTACCTCGGCAGTGGGATGAGTGGATGCCCGCTCCTCAGGATCCCTACTACACTCCAGGCTACTGATCGATTACCAACTTAGGCCAAAAGCCTAAGCTTGGGGGAGTACGTGTTTCTCACCGACATTACATTCATGTCTACATATCATTCTATTTGTCGGTGTTCACACTTTTACATTGTATCATCCATGCTTAGACTTATTTTCTTGCTTTCTTCTTGTGTGTTTGAAAAACTTTAGAAAAACCAAAAAAATTAGTTGTAGTAATTTACTTTCTATGCATGCTTAGTAGTAATATTAAAAAGAAAACCCAAAAAGATTTCCTTACTCTTCTTTTGCTTGTTGGGAGCTTTCCTGTGTAAATAGTTTTTCTCGTTTTTGCTTTATATTTGCTTGTTGAAGAAAACCAAAAACTCCAAAAATATTTCAGTGTGTTTCTCTGAATTTCTTTTCTTTTTATTCGAGTTGGACCGAGGAGAAAACCACGACAAAAATGTTGAGTGGCTCTCATATGAATAACTATTGAACTAATAAAGAGCCCATTTTACCTTGTCTTCTCCTGTTGAATAAAATGTTTGCAGATTCCAGCTTAGTTCATGGCACTCTTGCACTATTATTATTTTCATATTATTCGGCCGTGCAAGTGAAAGGCAATAATGACAATATTCGATGAGCTGGCCGTGGCAAATAGAAACTAGTATGAACTCGACTTGTTCTGTTTGTGTAAATATGTTTAACCTAGTATCCAGGCTTCAGCCCATTATGATTAAACATGTTTGCAATGAAAATTAGAGATTATAGTTTCTCATGCTATGCATAAGTAGCTGGGAGTTAATAATGATTTATATTGGATATCAACATAGCGTTAAAATGATTGTGATGTAGTATGACGATATGGTATCCTCCTCTGAATCTTCGATTGTCTTGACTTGGTACATGTTCATGCATGTAGTTCAATCAAAACCAACATAGCCTCTATAATATTTATGTTCATGGTGTTCATATCCTACTCATGCTACTGTCCAATGTTACTTATGCATAATGCATGGTTATGATCGTTGTTGCTCTCTAGCTGGCCACTTCTCAATCTTAATTGCTAGCCTTCGCCTGTACTAAGTGGGAATTCTGCTTGTACATCAAAAACCTTGAACCCAAAGTTATTCCAGATGAGTCCACCATACCTACCTATATACGGCATTATCCTGCCATCCTAAGTAAATTCGCATGTCCCACCTCTAAAAACTTCTAAAAATATCCTTTTTGTGTGCCTGGATCATTCATGGAACGACAGGATGTGGTCGATATCTTCCGTGCTAAGCGATTTATCCTCAGGTCGAGTGTTTATTCACTCGCCATCGCACGAGGAAATGGGCGGTAACAGGGATGCCCAGTCCTAAACTGCAAACATGAAAATAGTTCATCTCTAAAATAACCAAACAAAAACTCCCAATGGATTCAAAACCTTTACTTTTATCACTTGGGAACCACCACTAGCGTGCTTAGCATGGAAGATGTTGATAACTAATGGTCATGAAGTGAATGAGAAGGGTACATGTCTTAAAGTATCATTTATCTCTGTTTTAAAAACTGAGCTCTGGCACCTCTGCAAATCACTGCTTCCCTCTGCGAAGGGACTTTCTATTTACTTTTATGTTGCGTCATCACCTTCTAAAAACAAGCTCCAGAAACTGAGTAGAGCACAACTGTCATGATTTATGCATTGTGTGTAGCTAATGTTGGGTGCATCATGACTAGATCTTTTCTACCATGAATTACAATGTTTAGTCGCTGCTTGAACTTTGGAGGTGCTCTACATTTATGTTTTGCGGTCTCGGAAAGGGCTAGCGAGATACCACTATTGTCATATTATATCATCGTTGTTTTGACAACATGTTACTATTTGAGATATCTTATTATTTCTCGCTAGCTGATTATGTCATTGATATGAGTCATTGTAATCTTTAAGAGTTATTGTCGACATGGTTAGTGATACGTCTCCAACGTATCTCTAATTTTTGATTGTTCCATGCTATTATATTATCTGTTTTGGATGTTTAATGGGCTTTAATATACCTTTTTATATTACTTTTGGGACTAACCTATTAACCAAAGGCCCAGTGCAAATTGCTGTTTTTTTGCCTATTTCAGTGTTTCGCAGAAAAGGAATATCAAACGGAATCCAAACGGAATGAAACCTTCGGGAGAGTTATTTTTGGAACAAACGTGATCCAGGAGACTTGGAGTAGACGTCAAGAAAGAACCGAGGAGGCCACGAGGCAGGAGGGTGCGCCTAAGGGGGTAGGCGTGCCCCCCACCCTCGTGGGCCCCTCGCAGCTCCACCGACATACTTCTTTCTCCTATATATACCCATATACCCCGAAAACATCCAGGAGCAACACGAAACCCTATTTCCACCGCCGCAAGCTTCTGTACCCATGAGATCCCATCTTGGGGCCTTTTCCGGCGCTCTGCCGGAGGGGGAATCGATCACGGAGGGCTTCTACATCAACACCATAGCCTCTCCGATGATGTGTGAGTAGTTTACCACAAACCTTCGGGTCCATAGTTATTATCTAGATGGCTTATTCTCTCTCTTTGGATCTCAATACAAAGTTCTCCTCGATTCTCTTGGAGATCTATTCGATGTAATTCTTTTTGCGATGTGTTTGTCGAGATCCGATGAATTGTGGGTTTATGATCAAGATTATCTATGAACAATATTTTATTCTTCTCTGAAATCTTTTATGCATGATTTAAATATCTTTGCAAGTCTCTTCGAATTATCAGTTTGGTTTGGCCTACTACATTGATCTTTCTTGCAATGGGAGAAGTGCTTAGCTTTGGGTTCAATCTTGCGGTGTCCTTTCCCAGTGACAGCAGGGGCATCAAGGCACGTATTGTATTGTTGCCATCGAGGATAAAAAGATGGGGTTTATATCATATTGCTTGAGTTTATCCCTCTACATCATGTCATCTTGCCTAATGCGTTACTCTGTTCTTATGAACTTAATACTCTAGATGCATGATGGATAGCGGTCGATGTGTGGAGTAATAGTAGTAGATGCAGAATTGTTTCGGTCTACTTGTCGCGGACGTCATGCCTATATACATGATCATGCCTAGATATTCTCATAACTATGCGCTTTTCTATCAGTTGCACGACAGTAATTTGTTCACCCACCGTAGAATTTGCTATGTTGAGAGAAGCCACTAGTGAAACCTATGGCCCCCGGGTCTATCTTCCATCATATTATTTTCCTATCAACTTGCTATTTCTATTTTGCCATCTTTATTTTCCAATCTATACAACAAAAATACCAAAAATATTTATCTTATTATTTTTATCAGATCTCACTTTCGTAAGTGATCGTGAAGGGATTGACAACCCCTTTATCGCGTTGGTTGGGAGGTTCTTGTTTGTTTGTGTAGGTACGAGGGACTTGCGTGTAGTCTCCTACTGTGCTTCATCATCCTTTCCTCTTCAAGGGAAAACCAACGCAAGCTCAAGAGGTAGCAGTTAGTTATAATGTTGGCTGAAAACTTGGGTGTTGTTTAAGCTTGTTTATGCAAACAAGAGCATAAGAGTTCGTAAAAGTTTTTCTTTCTCCCTTTTAGTTTATCAGCTGAATTGCTTGAGGACAAGCAAAGGTTTAAGCTTGGGGGAGTTGATACGTCTCCAACGTATCTACTTTTTCTCACGCTTTTCCTCTTGTTTTGGACTCTAATTTGCATGATTTGGATGAAACTAACCCCGGACTGACGTTGTTTTGAGCAAAACTACCATAGTGTTGTTTTTGTGCAGAAATGAAAGTTCTTGGAATGGAACGAAACTTTGCGAGGATTTTTTATATCAATAATAAGAATTTTTGGAGCCAAGACCCACCAGAGAGGGGCCCCTGGGTGGGCACAACCCACCAGGGCGTGCCCCCTCTCCTGGCGCGCCCAGGTGCGTTGTACCCACCTGGTGGCCCCGCTGACGACCCCCTGATACTATAAAATCACATATATTTAGAAAAAATTAGGGAAAAATTATCGTGATCCACGAGAAGGAGCCGCCGCCAAGCCCTGTTCTTCCTTGGGAGGGTAGATCTGGAGTCCATTTGGGGCTCCGAAGAGGGGGTTCTTCGTCATCACCAACCCATCTCCATCGCCAATTCCATGATGCTCCCCACCGGGAGCGAGTAATTCCTTTGTAGGCTCGCTGGTCGGTGAGGAGTTGGATGAGTTCATCATGTAATCGAGTTAGTTTTGTTAGGGCCCGATCCCTAGTATCCACTATGTATGTTGCTATGACTTTGCTATGCTTAATGCTTGTCACTTTAGGCCCGGGTGCCATGAACTTAGATCTGAACCGTTTATGAATTCATCATTATATCCATGTTTTAGATCCGATCTTGCATGTTATAGTCACCTACTACGGTTATGACCAGACAACCCCGGAGTGACAGCAACCAGGGCCACTCTCGGTGATGACTGTAGTTTGAGGAGTTTATGTATTCACTATGTGTTAATGCTTTGTTTTGGTTCTCTATTAAAAGGAGGCCTTAATATCCCTTAGTTTCCAATATGGACCCCGCTGCCACGGGAGGGTAGGACAAAATATGTCATGCAGGTTCTTTTAATAAAGCACGTATGACTATTTACGAAATACATGCCTACATTATATCGATGAACTGGAGCTAGTGTCGTATCACCCTAGGTTATAACTGTCATATGATGAATATCATCCAACAAGTCACTGATCCAATGCCTACGAATTTATCCTTATTGATCTTGCTGTGTTACTACTACTATCATCACGGTTACACTTGTTACAAAACTACTGCTGTCACTGTTATTGTTACCGTTGCTGCTGTTACTACTATCAAAACAATCATATTACTTTGCTACTGATTGCTTGCTACAGATAATTAATCTCCAGGTGTGGTTGAATTGACAACTCAGCTGCTAATACCTTCAAATATTCTTTGGCTCCCCTTGTGTCGAATCTATAAATTTGGGTTGAATACTCTACCCTCGAAAACTGATGCGATCCCCTATACTTGTGGGTTAGCAGTACCTTACACCCACCATATACCTTCCTCAAAACAGCCACCATACCTACCTATTATGGCATTTCCATAGCCATTCCAAGATATATTGCCATGCAACTTCCACCGTTCCGTTTATTATGACACGCTTCATCATTGTCATATTGTTGTGCATGATCATGTAGTTGACATCGTATTTGTGGCAAAGCCACCATTAATCATTTTTTATGCATGTCACTCTTGAGTCATTGCACTTCCCGGTACACCGCCGGAGGCATTCATATAGAGTCATATTTTGTTCTAAGTATCGAGTTGTAATTCTTGAGTTGTAAGTAAATAAAAGTGTGATGATCATCATTATTAGAGCATTGTCCCATGTTAGGGACAAATAAAAGAGGCCAAAGAAGCCCACCAAAAATGAGAGAAAAGAGAGAAGGGGCAATGTTACTATCCTTTTTCCACACGTGTGCTTCAAAGTAGCACCATGATCTTCATGATAGAGAGTCTCCTATGTTGTCACTTTCATATACTAGAGGGAATTTTTCATTATAGAACTTGGCTTGTATATTCCAAGGATAGGCTTCCTCAAATTGCCCTAGGTCTTCATGAGCAAGCAAGTTGGATGCACACCCACTTAGTTTCTTTTTGAGCTTTCATAAACTTATAGCTCTAGTGTATCCATTGCATGGCAATCCCTACTCACTCACATTGATATCTATTGATGGGCATCTCCATAGCACGTTGATACACCTATTTGATGTGAGACTATCTCCTTTTTTGTCTCCACAGCCATCATATTATATTCCACCTATAGTGCTATGTCCATGGCTCACGCTCATGTATTGCGTGAAAGTTGAAAAGGTTTGAGAACATCAAAAGTATGAAACAATTGCTTGCCTTCTCATCGGGGTTGTGCATCATTTGAGTATTTTGTGTGATGAAGATGGAGCATAGCCAGATTTTGTGATTATGTTGGGATAGCTTTATTTGGCCATGTTATTTTGAGAAGACATGATTGCTTTATTAGTATGCTTAGTATTACCGTTTTTATGTCAATATTAAACTTTTGTTTTGAATCTTATGGATCGGAACATGCCACAATAAAGAAAAATTACATGGATAAATATGTTAGGTAGCATTCCGCATCAAAAATTCTGTTTTTATCATTTACCTACTCGAGGACGAGCAGGAATTAAGCTTGGGGATGCTTGATACGTCTCCAACGTATCTATAATTTTTTATTGTTCCATGCTATTATATTATCTGTTTTGGATGTTTTATATGCATTAATATGCTATTTTATATTATTTTTGAGACTAACCTACCAATCTAGAGCCCACCAGGGCCAGTTTCTGTTTTTCCTTGTTTTTTAGCTTCACAAAAAAGGAATATCAAACGGAGTCCAAACGGAATAAAACTTTCGTGATAATTTTTCTTGGGCCAAAAGACACCCAGGAGACTTGGAGTGCAAGTCAGAAGAGCCCCATCCTACCTCCTCTACCTTTTTGACAGCCCATCTTTTTGTCTCAGTAGAGTCTTTCAGTGGCATGTTTCAGTCCTCTTCCCCATTACTTAGAAAAAGTGAGCCACCGGTTCAGGTACAAGATAGTATCATTACCGCCTGGACAATTAGACACGAGGCGGCGGCAAGGGTGGAGGGCGCGCCCTGGGGGGCGCTCCCGTACCTTGTGGGGATCAAAACCCGCATCCACCTAGCTGGTCAACGGACTAGGAGAGTACATCCTGACTACCCCCCAAAAGGCATATAAAGATAGCATTGAAACATAAGTCTCCCAGGTTTTATTATAGGAAATCAAAAAATAAAATCACACACCATGAGTTGTGCACCTCCTCTTCCAACTGTGGCATCTAGGTCGGCCAACCTTTTCCGCTTGAAACACCTCAGCAGCGACTTGCTCCAGAAGTTTTGCACCTTGACGGAGTGCCTGCTTTTCTCCTTTTCGTCCTCCTTCACTTGCAAAGAGCTCCAATAATTAATCCAATGTACACTACTGAACATTACAGCAGAAGGATCAGAGGGCCACTTATTCTCAAAACATGCCCGATTTCTTGCTTTCCAAATCCCCCACAGTACCGCAGCTACCCCAACTGAGTACATTTTCCTCTTATGCGGTGGTAAATTTCTAAGCAGGACATCGAAACATAGATGTGTATCTAAGTATGAAAATTCCACTCTGAAACTACATTTTACCAACACCAAATATATCGGGCCAAAGGATAATTAAAAAATAAATGATCAATTGTCTCTTTTTGGCCACAACATAGGCATTCGATCAGTCTCACATCCCCCCCCCCCCCCCCCCCCGTTTCCTCACCACTAGCCAGATAAAAATTCTAATTTTAAGTATAATTTTAACCTTCCACAGAAACCTATATGGCACCTTGCCCCCTATCTACATGGTAGAATAGAATGATTTAAGACTATATACTCCAGATTTGTCCAAAATCCAAGACAGCTTGTCCTCATTTCTGGATAAAGTAATAGGAGTACAGAGTTCCAACAAACTAGACCAGAGATCTTTCTTTCCCCAACCAAGGCTATCCTAAAAGAAAGATTTGTGAGAACTTCAGTCAAGACCTTATAGACATTAACATTGTGATCAAGAGAAATGACATAAAGCCTAGGAAATTTGTGAGCTAGTCTTTCTTTGCCAATCCATCTATCTTCCCAGAACCTTGTTTTCTGTCCATTCCCAACACTACATCTACAAAAAGACAAGAATAAATCCTTTATTTTTAGCAGGCCGTGCCAAAAGTGAGAATCTCCTTGCCTATGTTGTACCTGACCAAGAGTGGTATTAGAAATATATTTATCCCACAAAAAATCATGCCACAAACCATGTTCATTGAATAATTTCCAAAGCCATTTAGCTAAGAGAACAATATTCATTATCTCCAAATCTTAAATCCCAGGCCCTCCAAGGTCTTTGTGTAGACAAAAATAGGGCCAGGCCACTAGATGATATTTACTTTTCTCTTTCTCCCCACTTCACAGAAACCTAGATCTAGGCCTATCATATTTCTTCTTGGCCCCTTTAGGGAGACCATAAAAGGACATCATGTACAAAGGCAAGCTAGAGAGAGAGAGAGGAATTAGCCAAAGTGGAACGGCCAGTAATGTTTAACAACATCCCCAACTAGCATCCCATTATCTTTTCCATCTTAACCACTGAAGGATCCCAATCACTGGTTTTCAGTCTTATCTCATCAACAGGGATACCTAAGTATTTCAATGGTAATTGTGCTTTTGCACAAGTAAAAAGTTCTTCAAATAGTTTGACTCTTTGTTTTTCTATCCCAATCACAATAGCCTCACTTTTATGGAAGTTAATTCTTAACCCAGACATCAATTCGAAAAGACACAGAAGGAACTTCAAATTCCTAGCTTGTTCAAGATCATCTTGTAGTAAGAGTATCATGTCATCTGCATATTGCAGAATTGCAATATCTCCCTCTTTGTTATGTGTCGCCAAACCAGTGATCAGACCCTGATCAACAGCTGTCCCCACCAATATTGACAGGGCATCAACTGCCAGGTCAAAGAGAAGGGGGGAAAGTGGGTCTCCTTGCCTTAGAGCAACTCCAACGTGCCGACCCAAACGGACGATGCTTTTGTCCACTTTTTGTCCGTTTGGGTTGGCCGCCCACCCGGCATCCGCCCTATTTTTTATTTGTGTCGGCAGTGCGCCCAACGCGCTGACCCATATGTGCCAGTTTGGCCGGCTGGCCGCCCTTTTTCAACATATAGCTCATTTTTTGCATTGTTTTCACACACAACTTTTGCATTCAAACATATAGTGAAGAACCAAAAATAACATAGTTTCAACCGAATAAAATAGCATAGTTTTACAAGCCGAATAAAAGTAAAAATGTCTCACATAGTTTTGCAAGCCGAATAAAGATACATCTATTGGTTTCCAACATGAGCCCGCATATGCTCAACCAAATCATTTTGCATTTGCATGTGAGTTCCCCAATCACGCATGTCATGATGAATTTGGGTGAACTGTTCAAACGTTGCCGCTCCTCCATGCTCAGACACAACATTCTCACCCTGAAACTGAAACCCTTGATCGGATGGCGGCAGTGCATTTTTTATAAGAGGAGAAAGCAATTTTTCCAACGGCATCCTCTTTGCACTCGGAATAGTCATCATAGCCGACCACTCCCTCTCTAATACGGTTCAAAAGATCCCTACTCATACGGAAACGACGGCGGAATTTTTGATGTTTGAACAACGGGTTTGTTGTGTCAAAGTAGTCCTTTCAAAGAAGGAAATGCCCGCTCTCTCGGTTGCGATTCAACGCCGTAAGGTGCCCTGGAATGGAGCCACATAACGATGGGCGCTGGCTATTGAGGTGGTGATGGACCAACATGCAGCCAAGATCTCCTCATCATCATCGAACGAGGAATCCTCGGAGTCGCAAAGGAAATTATGAAAAAGGAACTCGTCGGCGGAGTCCATTTTGTACCTTGGCAAACTGTCGAACAGCTTGCGAGCGAGATGGCCGGCGAACGGAGTCGCGCCGCCCTCGGACCAGCTAGCTGCCATGGCAGCGTCCGACGAGCGTGCTGGTGAGGATCTGGACGGGGCGGCAAGGCCGAATTGGTCGCGGTCGCGGCTGTGTCGGGGGGAGCGGGGGTAGGAAGCTTTCGGTTCCACGGCGGCAAGATGGCGGTGGCGGGTGGCGTGGGAGGTGGCGGCGTGGCAGAGGGGATGTTGTGGCACCGGCAGCTGGCAGAGCCACCGGAGAAATGGGCGGTGTGGGCGGCGGCGGCGACGACGAAGGAGGCTGACGAGGGCTTGTTGAAATGGGAGAGGATGGCCAACGTGCCACCGACCAGCGGACCAGAGGGAAGAGAAGGCGAGCGCGCATATGTCCGTCTCGTGTCCGCGCCGACGCAAATCCGGCTCAAAAATGGGTCGGGAATGGGTCGGCAGGCGGACAAAAAGTGGACGGCGTCCATTTAGGTCGGCGCGTTGACGGACGACCACGGTCGAAATGGGTCGCCCCATTGGAGTTGCTCTTATTCCCTGGTGAGTCTTGAAGAAAGGCCCCACCTCCCCATTCACTTTTAACACCCACACTCCCACCAGATATTATTTTCATGATCCATTCATTCCATTTATCAAGAATTTTTTTTCATTTCCAAGATTTGAAGTAGGAAAGGACATTTTACTTTATCAAAGGTTTTCTCTAAATCAATCTTGAAAAGAACCCCTGGTTTTTTTTCTTTATGTAGGGTATTCAAGGTTTCATGTAAAACAAATACCCCTTCCAAAATGTATCTCCGTTTCAAAATGGCAGATTGAGTGTTTCGAATTACATCTTTGATCACACAGATTAACCTATTAACAAGAATTTGTGTGATGATTTTGAAAAGAACATTCCAAATTTCACCATGGCGGCAAATTTTGTAATGGGACCTTCCTCTTATGCTAGTTGCAACTTTAGAACATATACTAACTCATATCTCTTTCTCAACGATTTCAATTGTGATTATGATTCATTTGATAACCGTATTAGTTCGTAAACTTGGGGGATTACGTGATTGGTCACAAAAGGAATGCTAGTTGCTTTTTTCTCTATAACAGAATTTTTAGTTTCTCGTTGGGCTTCTTCGGGACATTTTCTTTTTTTGCGGGATAAACTTCCAATCTATTCATCTTCAATCGTGGTAGTACAATAAACATTAGAAATAATAAAAATTACATCCAGATCTGTAGACCACCTAGCGACGACTACAAGCACTGAAGCGAGCCGAAGGCGCGCCCCTGTCATCGCCCCTTCATCGCCGGAGCCGGGTAAACCTTGTTGTAGTAGACAGTCGGGAAGTCGTCGTGCTAAGGCCCCATAGAACCAACGCACCAGAACAGCAACCGCCATCGATGAAGATTGTAGATAAAAAGGATCCAACCTGAATACACACGAACAGAGACAAACGACGAACCGATCCGAGCAAATCCACCAAAGACAGATCCACCGGAGACACACCTCCATGCGCACACCGACGATGCTAGACGCATTACCGGAACGGGGACTAGACGGGGAGACCTTTATTCCATCTTCAGGGAGCCACCGCCGTCTCGTCTTCCTAAATAGGACACAAATCCTAACAAATCTCTAAAAAAAATCTAAAAACGGAGCCCTCCCACCGGCAAAGGCCGGGATCCATTTCGCCCCCATGGCACTAAAGCCACAGGAGACGGGGCGGACCGGCAACAGCGCCGGCGGGAGACAGAGAAACCTAGCTTTTTGGTAGGCGGCGGCTGGCTAGGGTGATCTCATGTGCCCAGCCCTGCGGCGGCCGTCACGTGCGCGGGTGTGCGTGAGATTTGAGGGCGGCCTGGCAGCCAGCCCCTTGTGTGCGTGCGCCCTTCTTCGGGACATTTTCTATTAAGTAATTTATATAAGAATTTGATCTTCCTTTCACGGACTTTGTATATTCTTCATACAGCACACTGGATGATTGAATCGCCCTGGCAAAGATGAACTAAGATTTGATGGACTATCGCCGGATGGAAAACGACGCATGTAGAAGCAACACACACACAACGAATCAATGATATTTGCAGCCGGCCTTGCCGGTGACGCTTGCGCATATGTTGCAGGCTAGGCGAAGCACTGCGGTGGTGACTGCCTCGGCGTCCCAGGCCTTGGCGAGGACGAAGGAGATGTACGAAGTGTCTCACGGCTGTTGTGGCTACCCCACAGTGTGGAGCAGTCGCCGAATGACGCGTACGGATTCAAATGTCTCATATTATTATCAAAACTCCTTTGAGATTGTGTTCTCTATTTGTGTATTTTTGTTGTATTTAGCAGGTCTGATGAAGCAAGGTGATGCACCTGACCTGAGGACGGGAGTCAAGTGCTGAAGGCAACGCGTCGAAGATGATGCGCATTTGCGCTGCTGTTCGAGATGGAGAGGGGCCCGAGTGATCTATGTTCGTTCGCTGCTGATCGTTCTCCCACTCCCAGCCCAGAGCGACTCGGGCGCACGCCCTTGCCCTAGCGCCGCCACCCCTTCTACTCCCTCCTCCCGCCGCGCCGTCGGAGGACGACGCCGTCGCGGCGAAGCCCGCGCAGCCGACGGCGGCGGCGGGGTTACGTGGAGTTGCGTTGACGCGACCCGTCGATTGGCGATGGGACTTGGCGTCCGGTGGCGGGGCTCGGGCGGCGAATCCTGGTGGTGGGGTGGCGCGGCTCTATGCCGGTGGCGCAGGGCTGGCTGCAGGAAGCAGATCGTTTCATGGTCCTCCGTCATGGCTGGCTGGCTGCCGGCTGGTAGCGCCCAACATAGATGCGATCGGCTGGTTTGGCTGTTGCTTGTCGGGTGTCTCCTACATCGAGTCGCCGGCGTGGTCCGGCTTGCGTGGATCTGGCCATGGGGGGCTGGCTGCGCGAGGCCCTAACGTCCTAGTTGGATTGGGATTCTCTGCTGCGCATCCGAAGACGGCAGCACAAGGGGGGCATTCATTGATGTTGGCAAATTGTTCCAGCAAGCAGCTACTCTACGTGCTTGGTGATCAAGCCCCTCTACCTTACACAAGCAACACATCCGAAGACACTACGTCACACGTCGTTCCCTCGCTTGTATCATCACCTGCCTGGCTGCTGCTGCCTGATGGTCAAATTCCATCGAATCAAATGAACAAACAAACTGATGATAAACCAACTTTATGACCTTTGACTAGCTCCTCTCTTACACCCACTTAACTGATGATAATACACCACAGCAGTATCTATGATGTAAACTCCATACATACTATCCGTAACTGCATAGTAGTAGTAGTAGTAGTAGTAGTAAATAATAGAATCGATCCACCAAATATGTAAGTAGAGTTGGAGTGGATGAAGCCGTTGGAAGGACAGTTCGTCAGGTGTTATTAGAATCACAAATAGCAAAGCAAATACAGGTGGATCTAGCTCTGTATTTTTGCATACCAAACTATAAGTATATGCAAAAATACATTGTTCATTTTCAGACAACCAATGATGGCATATCTCTGTAATTACTCCCTCCGATTCTTTTTTCTTTGCGTCTAAGAGCATCTTCAACAGTTTGTATGTTGGCTTGTTGGTAAAATATGTCATGTCATCAACCAACACCTTAACATACAACAACTCCAATGGGTTGTATCTAGTTTGCCTAATAGGATGTAAGATAATAAATAAGGTACTCTCTCATTCTACATTGGAGCTTGTGCAAGGGGTGTTGGTTCATGTACATACAACCTTCCTCTCTTTCTTCATTTATTGTATGACACATCATCAAAAATCCTATGTGGCAAAGTCTACCAACAACTATCTTATAACCATTGGAGATGCCCTAAGACCTCTCCCAATGCATTGGTGCTAAAGTGGGGTGCTAAGTGCATTAAAATGCTTCGCAACTAATGTCCTCAATGCATTGGTGCTTAGGTTTTGTAGCTAAGCCTCCTCTATTTAATTGTTTAGCAATAAAACTCCTTCATGTATTGGTTGGTAGTCTTTTGTCTAGGTCCACGTGCTTAGCATTGGTTTTTATTGGGGTCACCATAATGCTCTCTCCCCTCTTTAAATGCTTTGCCACATCATATTTCTGCCTATGTGGCACGCTTAGCACCTGTACACCGTGGAGCATTGGGAAGGGCCTAAGGTCGAGCCCGCATACCAAGAAGAGAAACTTTCTGTTAAATCTGGACCAAATTGCCCCTGGTTTGCCATAAATAAAACGCTGGGTAATTATGATCTGCATGCAATTGATTGGCTTGACTCCTTAATTCTTGTGCGCACTACTCTCTTTCTCTGTGCATACGTTTCTCTCTCTCCTTTCCCTCTGCATGCACCCACGGAGAGGAATTAATTATTAGGCATGCATGTGAACAACGGGAAGGGGGGGGGTCCGCGGGGCAGTTTCGGAAACTGCGGCATAGAATGGGCATCGCGCAGACTATATAGGAAAAAATCAAAAAAAGTTATGCGCAGACTATTGAGGATCGGAAGGAGTACAAAAATGTATGCATAATTTGGCAGATAATTCAAGAGGATCTAGAACTAGATTTTCTTCTACAAAAAGAAAGTAGAAATGAAAGGCATGCTCAAAATTATACAAACAATGTTCCTTGTATGAACTTGGATCTCCTTTAGAATCCTTGCAATACTATCAAATCTGATCAACTTGGCAAAACCCTGTATTTATAAACCTCAATATGGAAGATGCATAGCATATGAACTAACAAAAAATAAGAAACAGTTTCATCGATCTCTGGAAATGAATTAACAATCCACAAGGAGATGGCCAAGCATCATTCATTTCACTGCCACCCCCACCACCACAACATAAAATTGGCATATACCATATCCAAAAATTACTGCCATAAGGCCATGTACAATGGTGCTATCTTAGGAGTGCCACGTAGGATAAATGATGAGGTGGAGGAGAGGGAACTCATAAAAGAAGGCTTGTCTTATCTTATTTAAGATAAGACAAGAGATGATCTCTTAGCACAATATGTCTCACCACATTTTTAGGAATTGCTAGTTATTGAAGATAAGGCTAAGAGATGATCCATTGTAGACATTTTTCTTTGTCATCTTTAAATTACATGCAAAACTTAAAATAAGACTATCTTATCAACCATTGTACATGCCCTAATATAACCAGGAACCAAACCAAGATCAGAAACTGCCATGTACAATTTTATATATGAAAATAATGGATGTTGATCCGTGTTCCACCTACCTCAAACCTCCATATTTCTTTCCCCCCATTTCAACCCTAAGAGCAGCATATCCCGGAGAGAAAAAGAGAGAACACATTGTATACTTCTCAGCTTTTTTACATGTGTTGGTAGGAAAAATCTTAACAGGGAGTTTCTCTTTTACTTCGGTGGTAAATCAATGCAAACATTGCTGGAGGTAGCTCAGTTTTACTGTAGCACTTTGGCAAAATGATATTCCACGTGAATAGCTAAAAAACAGCGCACACGCATCTGCGATGTTTGTAAAATTGTACCCTGCCAGCGATCATACGCAAAAACTTCGCTAATTCAAAACAGATCGACCTTGCTATATCATGAAATAGAAGGCGTGATCCACACCGGTGGTGCCGACAACGTACGGTAGTGGTGCCCGAGCGCCTCCATCTTCTTTATTGTGCCATCCTTGAGACGGTACACCCCAACAGCCCGAGCGTCGGACTCGTCAGCCCATAAGTCCATGGGCTTGCCAAGCGCGGCGGCGACCCTCGGTTCGTCGTCAGTGAAGTAAATGCAGCCAGCCTTAATATCTGAGCGCCCACTCGTTGGCACGCACAACGAGTTGTTCACCCCGACGAACAACGTGAGGTTGCCAATGTCCCTCGTCTCCTTCCACTGCCCGTCATCGCCGATGACATGCACCTTGAAGGAGCACGTCCACCTATACCGGCCGTACAGATGCTTGCCCTTGGTCACCTGGGCGTACTTGAGCACCACCATCAACCGCCCACCCGGCGCCATCGCCAGGTACTTGCGATGGCACGGCGAGCCGCCTTCCTCAATGGCCAGCCTTGGCGTGACAGCCGTGCTCGTGTAACCGCCAGACTCAGTGTCACGTTGCCACGCCTCCACCACGCCGGAATAGGAGACAGAGAGGAACCAGTCGTTGTGGTGGATAGCGTCCTCCACGCCGTCGAGCGACGGCGCCAGCATCCAGGCAGCGTCCTCCGCCGTGGAGGAGGCCGGGGCGCCGAAATCCAGGTCCAGGATCAGCATGGCCGTACCATAGCTGCTGGGCCACGCGGGGAGGCCGGCGAGAGGACAACCTTCCGATAGAACGACGTACGCATTTCGTCGGCGGTCAACACGTGGGCCCCGTACACCAGACACCTCGACGAATCACTAATGAACGACGGCCCTAAGCCGAATCGAATGGCCATGAAGCGCCATATGTCCACCATGAACCCCTCGTAGGGCGTGCGGAGGAAGACGCCCATGGTGGTGATGTCCGGGAGCGCGTGCTGCTCGCCGGTGGCGGGGTTGACGAGGTAGATCTGGCCTTGGTCGTCGGCCGTGGCGAGCCATCCGCGGCAGGAGCCGAGGACTAGGTGGTCGCGCGGGTACGGTGCACGCACCGTCGCTGCGCACCGATCGACAAAGGAGAAGACCGTAGCGGCCGCTGGGTTCTCCTCGTTCTTGCCGGGGAGGAGGAGCCACGGGGCCGACCGAAAATAGTCGTCGCCGTTGCAGGATGCGGCGAAGACCGCGGCGAAGGCAATGCGGTCGAGGAATCTCAGGCGGTCGTGGATGTCCGCCAGCAGCTCTGGAGGAAGGCTAGGCCAGTGTCTGGGAACGTCGGCATCAACCTTGGGGGCGATCGCTTTCCTAGCGGCGGCGGCCTTCTTTCGCCTGGCAGCGGCGCCCTTGCTTCTGCCCATTGGCACGTACTCCTACAGATCGATCGGAGAAGGGATTGATTTGTTTTTTAATGAAAAGAAATAAAATACACCTCCTACGAGAGCGACGGGCTTTTTTCTCACAGGATTTCATCTTGGGAGAGAATGGGCCGGGGCCACCTGGTGAGATTAGCCCAGCTCCAATGGCATTTCGTTGGTCCATGTCCTTTTGAGTCAGTGTCTCAAAAAAAATGTCCTTTTAAGTACAAACAAACAGAAAATACGGCCCAATGCGCAAACGCAAACGAATGGCTGTCTTTTCTTGTCTTATTGGACCCATATTCGGCCCAAATTTAGGTCTGAGTTACGTCGGTGCGGACACGACGCTCGCGCTGTCCTCCCCTGGTCAGCCGGTCTATGACATAACAAGCGGACGCCTTTCCCTCCTCCAAACCCTATATGGCGCCTTAAGCACCGGTTACAGTTCTTTCAGCAAACCGGACCCCCCCCCCCCCCCCCCCCCCCCCCCCCCCCCCGGTCTCTCCTATCTGAGCCGACTCATTCACCATTTTCTGTTTTAAAGTCCAGAAAACAAGCACTCGACGTGATTTCAACTGGGTAACTCCTAGTTTGAGGACCCAACCGATGACCAAGTGTCACACCCAACCTCTTGTGCCTAGGTTGTTTTTTCTTTTTCTTTTCATGCAAAAAATACACAACGGTTTCCTGTTTGGTTTCGTTTTAATTTTGGTTTTTTGTTTGCCCAGTTTTTCTTCTACTTTTTACTTTTCTACTTCTATTTATTTTTTCTTTTCCTTTTTAAATTTTGTGAACTTTTCTTCAACTAGTAAACCTTTTTTTCAAATTTGTGAACATTTTTCAAAATTGATGAGTAATCCATGAACTATTTTCAAATTTGTGACTTCTTTCAAAATTTATGAACTTTTAAAAAAATCGAACTTTTTCAAATACATGTTTTTTTCATATTTTGGTTATTTCTCCTTCTTTTTTCCTATCATTTATTTTCCTGGTTTTTTTCATTTCCTTGTTTTAAATTTTTTTATTTTCTTTTTTCACATTTTGGACATGAAAATTTGAACATTTTCTAAAATTCATTAATATTTTAAAATTTTATGAAAAATTTTAAGTCTGTGTTAAATTGTGAACCTTTTTTCCCCAATTTCGTGAACAATGTTTGGGATCCACAAATATTTTTAAATTCATGAACATTTGTAAAAATCCATTAAGATCTTTTGATTTAACAAAATTTCAACAATAAGAAAAATTATAGCTCACTTTTTCCTAAGCTTGCACTGGAGCGAGTGAAAGAAAAAACTAAGAGAGCAATGGGGCAGGAAGCCGAGCTAAGCGAGCGAGAGCTTCGTGGGCCGCATGGTATATAAGCAATTTCAAGGTTTCAGTGTGGAATAGGAACTCTGAATGGGTTCTCACACAACCAACACGAGCGGTCGAAACGTGTAAAGGACACCATAATCATGCAACGAGCAACTCCACTCTACTCAGAATAAATATCGTCTCCAACACCCGGTCAGAAAAAAAACATAAAATTCAAAAATAATTTTGTACTCCAGCTTTTTCATACACGTTGCACTCCCATCTATTATAGCTTCACTAATTTCCGAGTACAATCAACCCCTATAAGAAGCTTTTTCGTGGAGATGCAACATAGGGAGAGGGAGTTCGAGCGAGTCGGCACCGGGGCAGCGACACCATCACGACGTGAAAGGGTTGCTCGGGAGCTGGGCGACATTGGTATATTTAGTTGTAGGTGTACACGTCATATTTACTCCAGCAATTCACATTTTTTTTCCAACACATCAACTATAATGTTATACAGAATAGAATAGCTAAAATATAACTATAAAGAGAAAAACCGACAAACGTATAGCTATATGATATTGAAAATGGTGATATTTTGTATGAATGTAATCAAAGTTAATTACGTTCTACCTAAATAAACATAAATATTACACGTGTGGCAAGGAAAGAAACTCAAGTAGTGGCATGCTGGCGTGAGGTGATTGCCTGTATATATTGAGAGAGAAGTGTATGTCGTCGATATTTACCCCCAAGCCCCAACAGTCACTAAGTTGCATGCTATGCTTATCCTTTTTGTATTACAGTGATGGTTCCATTTAAAATTTGTTATTCCATGGCAACTCGCCATTGTATGTGTATATATGGACAAACTTGCTGATCGAGGGATACTTGTACAGATCGTTCCAATCGCAAGTAACGTATATTACACATGCACTCGGCTAGGTTTGTTAGGCTACGAAGCAACGGATATTACATACTCCCTCCACGCCAAACTATAAGGCGTACTTTTCTGAACTGTTTGTCATTCACGGTGAGTGAAGCTCGCGTGATGGCCAGATGAGAGTTGACTCCCATCTCAGATTCAGGTCGTCGTGTTTTCTAGAAAAAGAAAAGATTCAAATCATCGTGTGGGTAGTAATGTAGTATATCATAGTAATCGATGGAATAAATAGTTACTTTCGGAAAACGGAGCATCAAAGGGCATTTGGTCTAGTGGTATGATTCTCGCTTAGGGTGCGAGAGGTCCCGAGTTCAATTCTCGGAATGCCCCTTTTATTCCTCTTTTTTTTGTTCTTTTTACCGAAAAAATGAATTCCTTACAGATGCCATGAAAATCAATTTGTGCGAGGTAATATTTGCATTCAGAGATGCATTACGACTTGGGCAAGTGTGCATGTGCGGAGTAGTAGCTGGAGCGTTCTTGCGCGCACCTGCCGAATTCCTCTTTTTTTTGTTCTTTTTACCGAAAAAATGAATACCTTACAGATGCCATGAAAATCAATTTATGCGAGGTAATATTTGCATTCAGAGATGCATTACGACTTGGGCAAGTGTGCATGTGCGGATTAGTAGCTGGAGCGTTCTTGCGCGCACCTGCCGACGACACAGAAGGCAGAAACCAAGCTGAGACGACGAGGCAGTACAAATTATGATTCTTGCCACGACGAGAAAGAAACCCACAATTCTTGGTAAAAGAAAAAGGAAAAAGAAAGAAAAGGCCATTCAGTTTAATTGTGATTCTTCGATCACAGTGCGTCCACTCTTTCTTGCTTGGCAGGAAGTGTACACCACACATACCGATCGACATACATATGTGACTGGCATCGATCTTCTTTTCAAGAATGTCATACACCCACACAAAAAAAGATCTTCTTTTCAAGAGCCTTTCTCCCCTCAGTTATACGTAATACTTCATCGTCGTCTCATCAATTCACACCGGCGCACGGTGCCGTGTCCGTCCATATTTTGCAGCGGAATAATTGAGGGGCAAACTTGCCAACCGAGGGACATATGCACAAGTTGTTACAATCACAACTATTAGTGCTTATCTACACATGCATTTGGTTTGGTTTTTTAATAAAAGATGAGCTCTTGCATGCCTGACAAAGTCTATAAAAAACATACAAAATTTTACAATACCAAATTCGTCATGAAATATATATTTTATGAAATATATATTTACGGCGTTGGAAATCTATTAATAAAGAGAGGGCATTTGGTCTAGTGGTATGATTCTCGCTTTGGGTGTGGGAGGTCCCGAGTTCGATTCTCGGAATGCCCCATTTTTCTCTTTATATTTTGTACAGTACCATTTTTACATATAGTAGATTTACAGTATAGTCCTAGTACAATTTCTTCAATTTAGCTAGCGAATTAGATGTCATGAATTTCACTGTGTGAAGTAGCATCGCATTCACAGATATATCCTGTCCTGTCCAATGCAGGCCTACGTAATCGTTTTCTTCGTTAGAGCTCAATTGATTTGCTAGCTGCAATGCAAATCAGACTTTTCACTTCGAATTGAGTTAAACTTCAGTCTGATATGCCCGCAAGGAAAAACTTCAGTCTGATATACCCGCAAGAAAAAACTTCAGTATGATAAATAAATGACCACATGATCTTCAAAAGCAGAGCTAACGACAGCAAATCACACTGAAGTTCAACTAGTCGGGGTTTGATCCTCTGACAGTAATTAATCCATCCGGACAGCAAACCCAAAATGGGCAGCAATATTATTAATTTTCTAGTGCCAAAGTGTATTTTCTGAATCTAGGTGCATACTATGGGGCAACCTGGAAAATCAGTGTGGACGCCTTATGAATGAGAACTAATATATGTGCTCCCATGAGAAGGAAAAACGTAGCAATCATCAAGGAAAACCACTGCATCCTGGCAGCCTGAAATAGTGAACCAGCCTAGATAAATATCCACACAGAGCATCAAAATTCTCCAGGAGACAATCTTTTATGCCACTGGTCTTTTCGGTGACCAGGGCGTAGCAACTAGCAATGTAAATCCCACCCCCCAAAAAAAACATCTTATATATATCATCCAGTGCTTCACCTTCACCGTGCCCTTCACCAATGCCATTGCCTAGGGACAAACATATATAACTAGTCAGTAACCAATGCGTATTCTAATGGAAAACGACCAATACAAAAAGGAAGGGATTACAATAGGAGCACAGTTTAGATGAGCCGCAGCCGGTGCGTAGTTGTTTATCGACTTGGAAAAGTTATCACTCCGATACAATATTTTGGAATAGTTAAACAAATAAATTTGGCATGTGCATACATATAGTGCCCCAGCACAATTTACGAAAGACAAAAGTATGATCTGGAAATTATCTCAAGCAGACAAATTCCGTGTATGTCACAAAGCAAACAAAACTGGAACATGCCAGACCTCAAAAACATAAGTAGCTATAGGTAATTAGGCATTCAGATTTAAATAAGGCTGACAAGAGGCAAACTAAAGTGAATTTCATTTTCACTGGTACAAATGGAGCACTTGCAGCAGGGCTGTTCGACTTGTGAAAAAAAAAGGAACTACCATCTAAAAAGTTAAGGGCTCAAAGCAAGTACTTATTATCAGCTTAAGAGCTATAGCAATATCAAATGAGATTAAAGTACTGACGAGAGATTGTAACTAGCACCAAAGTACCCGATGTAACTACCAACCGAGCTACTTGTTTGACATTTAAGTTGGTCCAAGGATAATTAAATGCTCTTACATTTCTTTACAGAGGGAGTACTGCTCATCAGTTTCAAACTATTAGCAAACCTGATCCTGAAAGGGAACATGGTGCAGCTATCCACATAAGAATACTTCTGTAACACAAACTTATGCACATGGCTAAATAGACAAGAACAATACCCACCCTTGAGTACTGTTGTTATTAAAGAAATTCATCCGGCAGAAAAAGAAACAACTGAAACAATATGTACTAAAATGATAATTACAGAACTCAAGCATTATGACAGACATTTCATCAAGCAATTACTGAATATATCAAAAGGCTATTTTGTTATGCTGGAAAGTGATTATATAAAGTAATGCTATTACAAACGAGTGCTATTATGCAGAATCAAGCGAGCTAGGAGCCACCACATCACTAGTGCAAATGGACAGATGTCAAAAATGACGAGACACTACAAACTGTCAAAATGAAAAGCAATTCAATTTGGTGTACGCTAAATAAACGCCCTCACGATCTTCATAAGCACGTTCGATTATGTAGCAGTAATTAATCTGGCCCACAATAACCCAAAATGACCAGCAGTATTATTAATGACTAATGCCAAAGTGTAGTTTCTGAATCTAGCTGTTCGAACAGGTGTATACAGTTACTACTATCAATCCGGAAAATTTGTGTGGACGCCTTACCAATCACAGTAAGAGCTAGTAATACTTCCATGAGAAGAAGAAAAAATGAATCCTCAAGGAAAAACAACGCAGCTTGCCAACCTGAAATAGCAAATGAACCTAGATAAATATCTGGAGAGCATCAAGATTCTTCAGGAGAAAATAATCTTATGCCCCTGGCCTTTCCACTCACCAGGGCATACCTACCACCAATGTATATAACACCAGAAAAAAACATTATTATATATCGTCCACCGCTTCACCTTCACCATGACCATCACCAATACCATTGCCTAGTCACGAACTTAAGTAGTCAGTAACCAATGTGTATTTTGACAAAAAGTAACCAATACAAGAAGGAAGAGATTATAGGACAGTTTAGATTCAGAAACTACACTTGGGAAACGTTACTTGCTTTGGCACCAGATTAGGAGTAGAAAAACAAAAATTGCACAAAGTTGCAAATACAGGGCATTCATATGTGCTCAGAAATTGACCAACTCATTTTGGTACTCCACATCCACCTCACAACAATACCCATGGAAATGTTGTTCATAGACTAACAATAGATCGATACAAGCAGTAGTTGTTCATTTGGATAAGCTTATAAAGGTGACAATTGAGTCTATCATCATTTAACGTTCAAATTGGTTCAAGCTCAGCTTTCCACCTCAATTAGTACTCTTCAATTTTCAACTGTTATGTCTCACGCACCAAAAAGATCTCTAGCTGTATTACTAATTTATTATGTGCATGTACATACAGATTGTTATGAGCGGCATATATTACAGCCAAGGCAGTTAGGGGCCTGGCCCAGTTATCTTATCGTGTTAGGGGCTTAGCACAATTATATCATTAGGAGGATTATATAAACTAATGTAAGGACCCATTTTGAGATTAAGCAAGAAGCAATCATAATTGCTCGACTTCCTTAGGGAGCCAGGAGACCTAACCCTAGCCTCCTCCTCCCCTGCGCCATCTCCTTCCTGTCACAGCCGCCGCCACCTCCACCGCGCAAGGACGGCTCCCAGCCGCCGTCCGTCGCGCCCTCAGCCTCGTCCTCCTCCGTCCTTCCACTACAATCTCCGCCCTAGAACCGGCAGAACCCTAGCTCCTAACACAGATAGTACCCGAGCACAATTTATGCAAGACAAAAGTATGTTTTGGAAATTATCTCAAACATACTATGTCAAAGTGAACAAAATTAGAACGTGGTCATATACAAAAAAAGTATCCATAGGTAAGGTAATTCGGTATTCAGATTGCATAGCCTGATAAGAGACATTATTTCATTTTATTTTTTCACTGGTACAAATGGAGCACTTGAAGCAGGGCTCTTCGACTTGCAAAAAAACAAGAACTATCTGTAAACATTTAAGGGCTCAAAGCAAGTACCTATTAGAGTTATAGCAATATCAAATGAGATTAAAGTACCGATGAGAAAATGTAACAAGCACTGAGGTTCCAAATGTGCCTGCCAACCGAGTTACTCGTACGACATTTAAGTTGGTCCATGGATAATTTCCATGTACCAATCATCGATTTCCAACTGTTACCAAATCTGATGCTGAAAAGGATTATACTGCAGCTATCCACATAAGAATACTTCCGTAACACATACTTATGTAGTTATGTGTATGGCTAAATAGACTACAACAACGCCCTTGAGTACTGTTGTTCTTAAAGAAAATCATCTGGCAGCAAAAGAAACAACTGAAACGACATGTACTAAAATAATCATTACAGAAATCAAGGATTATTACAGGCATTTCAGCAAGCAATCATTGAACATATGAAAAACTATAATCTTGTCATGCTGGAAGGAGATTGAACATATGAAAAACTAGTACCTTGTCATGTGTATTACCTGCATCATAGAAACTTGAGAATGCATTGTAGATATGGATATCCCTGGCGCTGCCACTGTTGCAGAGTCTCTTAAACGTCATTGACTGGAGATGGACCAGGAAGATGCCACAAGATGTCCTTACAAGGGTCACATTGTTTTCCTCGTCGAATCCCACTAAGGCGAGAGGCTTCCTCTTGCCTGCTGCTCCTAGAGGAAGAAGCTTGTCTAGTTCAACGATCCTTCCCAGAACCCATGTCGCATCATCATGACAAACACCAGCTTTCCACTTCCATAGTTGGGCACGGAAGTCCAACACAACGATTAAGCCAAGGCCACCATCTTCAGCCGGCATAACCGCAAAAACGGTATCGTCGTGGGCATATGCATCTGGCGGCGGCTCTATCAATGCCAGCCTCTGCGCGTCCAAATCAAACTCAATTATGCAAGCTCCACCAAGAACATACGACCAATAGACTGAATTCCCAATCAAGATAGTGGGAGTGATGACAGGTTGAAAATATTTCATAGCTGTAGATGCCTTGATCCTGGAATGTATGAACGGCATTGAGATAATTTCGCCCCATTTGCTGGTCGCCGACGAGTAAATGGTTGCGAAAAGATGAGAATGGCTTCTTCTGACAGTGGCTATCAGAGCCACTTGGAAATGGCCGGAGCGACGACAATCGCCGTGCGCGTGTCCCTGGTCGCCGGCAGAGCAAAGCAGCGCCCCGGTCAAGATGACGGTCCCGTCTCCGTAGAGCTCGGGGGGGACGGCCAGGCGGGTCTGGTCCCCGGTGACGGGGTCCCACAGCAGGAGGAAGGGCCGCGGATACATGTTGACGGCGAGGGCGCGGCCATGGCGGCAGCCGAGGAACTGGAAGTGGTCGCCTTCCTCGAGCCGCAGGGAGAAGCGCGCGGAGGGGATCCGGTCCGGCGGGTCGAGTGCGGGGGTGAAGGTGGGGTTCCCTAAGGTGGAGAGGAAGCCGAGGACGGGAGGCCTCCGGTGGTGGGCGCGGAAGCGGCGGAGGAACGCGGGGTCGGCGACGAGGCGGCGCCAACGCTTACAAACGAGGGAGGCACGAGGGAGCGCCGACGGCTGCGGGGGCAGGCGGAGCAGGATCTCCCCGAGGAGGTCGTCGTCGTCCATCAGGGCCGCCGGCGAGCGGCGGAGGCGGCTCATCGTGATCGCGCCAGGGTGAATGATCGCGGTTGCCAGGCCCATCAGTGGCCCATGGATACCCATTTGAGCCCAGAAAAGAGGAGAGAAAGAAAGATGGCGCGAACCCACCTCGTCGTTCCCGCCAAAACTAAACCATTTCCGTTGTTACACATTTTGGTTGCAGTCTCCTGTTTCATCTGCTCGATTTCGGTCCTTGTTCTGTTCTTACTACAGTACTAATAGAACGCCCGTGCGTTGCTATGGGCAAAAGCCGAATACCCATGCATTGCCACAGAATAATAAAAATATGAACACATTGATCAAATTATTCTTATAATTTAAAAATACAGGTTAAGCATAGTTACATTCGGTTTTCATCATGCGACGAAGAATATAGATTCTCTTCCACTTTTCTCGGCAATCTTCATATCTCCTTAACCATCCTAATCGCTCGCCATCCAAGAACTCATAACTGCATATAGATTGTCTATTTTTTAATAGTATTAGTAGTCCCTCTAAAGAAATATAAGTGATGTAAACGCTCTTATATTTCTTAACGGAGGGAGTATCACTCAACTTCATGCATCCATGTGTCACTATTACAAGGTACATAAAGATTGACAGGCACTATTACAAGGTACACAAAGATTACCAAATTCATAAGCCTCTTATTTCAGCAATAATAGCGCAATCAACGCAACCTTCAACAATAAGCTCATTGTGTATGGGAATGGTTCCATTTATCTTGAATCAAAAGTTTTCAATAATAAGTTGGATATGTATCTAATGTTTGCGAAGCTCATTGTATATAGGAAAGGTTCCATTTATCTTGAATCAATATTTTTCAATAATAAGTTGGATATTTATCTAATGTTTCCGAAGTTGAGGGATATGTAAACAATTAGTATCTTTATTACCAACACAATGGTCATGATCATGATCGTGGTCGCGGCAGCAGGCGTCGAGCTCTTCACGACGCCACCGCTCTTCTTCCACGTCCCCACCAAGTTCAAAGAAGGAGCGACGGCGGCGAACCTGTCACCAGCCTTTAGGCCTTTAGGTCTGTCACCTTTCACACCGGCAACGGTGGCCAACCTCGCCTGGGGCTTCGACTTCTTTAGCTACGCGATGGCGGATGCCTCGCTCTCCCTCGGAAACATCATGATGGCCACGGTCAATCCTGCCCTACCCGCTGGCATGGTCGCCGTCGCACACATCACCTTCCCATCCAGCCTGCGCTCGCCGACCGTCTTTCGCACGACCAGCTCCACAACTACCCGGCTCCTGCTTGCATGAAAACGCCATATATTTCATATTCACCAAGAAGTAACAGAAGTAAGATCACTAATTAAATCCTACCAAGTAAACTTGGCACCGGAGTACACTTGGCACCGGAGTAAACCCCACATTAAACAATGTGGTAGATACTTTTTACCTGAACGCTGACAGAGGTATACCAAGTAACAAAGCTAGTTAGAGCCAAAGCTCAATGCCTCCAAGCCAAAGTTTAAGTCCTAACATGAAATGTATCCAAATCAAGCTAGCTACGGTCAAACTTTGGAACCTAAAAAAATGGAGGGGATAGCGAAATCATGAAAGGCAAGAGAAAGAAAGTCATATAGGAAAAAAATTATCTTACTGCTCCAAACATATACAGTACTACTAAGAAATCTCCTTATTAGTTGTTCTATAGGATTAACCCACTAATGAGATAAGATACTAAATATAGTTATTTATTACAATAATCTCTGGAAGATTAGTATTACAACAAATTTTGCCGAGAAACATACACATCGAGAGTTGAAGTGGTTTTGTTTCAGAGAACTAACTGAACAAAGAAACTACAATTGATAAAGTAGCACATAGTTCGTGATGTAATTTGTAGCAGTCAGGTCCATTGATGTGATTGCATCAAGAAAGTGGTGCAATTGATTCTTACCACACGAATACAAATTACCTGAAGCCTGCCAATCAAATCGAGTATGATACATATTAAGAGAACTAATGTGTGAGTCAAGGAAGCAGCATCAAGGACACGCAAGGAAGTCACTTGTCAGTACATTCTCCTAGTCTCACCAATTATACTGCATGCTCATACACTCTGTTTTTGCGTCCTATATTATGTTTGATACATCAATTGATCATGAATTACACCAGATAGAATATCAATTCTTTTGGAAAGGTAGACATCCATATAAAAGAAATGATGTTTAAATACTTCTGAAAGCCATTACTTAACTTTGCATAAGCAATCGAAAAAATGATCTATGGTTTCCATGTGCTCTAGATTGTAGGTTTATCTCAGGTGCAACTGAGAAATTTAATTGCTTTGAAGAATCTAAAGATAGCAAATGAAGAAAAAGTTGAACTATGCACCATTGAAAGAAAAATTAGGAAGTCATTCAACATCTATTCACAGAAGACAAAAAAAGGTCAGTCGATTTGCAAAGCACATATATGCATGGATATGTCACAAGTTATATGTTTGTATTAAGGTTACAGAATGGTGACCAATTCTCAGGATAAAACTACCTGTAACATGCCTCTCATTCTTATTCTTGTTGCGAAATTTGGACAACCATGTAAGATCTCAATATTGTTCTTGATTAAAAGGACAAAAGATAAAGAAATGGAAAATCTCACCATCAGTACTCAATAATGTTTGCGCGCAATATTGGCGGCGTAGTAGTACCCGGCCTTCAAACCTAAGGTATCAAATGGGCGTAATCTCTATCAGGATAACAGCGGTACATCTTATAAAGAAAATTATGTACAATACTAACTCTCAATAAAATCGATTACCAATTTGTATCGCTCCATCAACAACCTGACATTACCATGTTCACCGTGATGCTTCGGCGCACCATCGTGCACTTGTCCTTGCTGTCCTAACAGGTCTGGGAGATTCAAAAGGAGTTACCACAATAGATCACTTCAGCGATAGTCACACAAGCTTAGAGTTCAGAAACTGCTTTCGTAGATAAGTTCAGAGGGCCGTTGAACTTGGCATGAATAAACTACAAAAAGAAGACAATGTAAATTAATTAGTTCATCTTTGGAGGAGTGATTCTGCTTCATGGTGAACAACGCATTCACCTCCGTCACTTTGAGCTGAAGAGCAGAGAACTTATCTGTCATCTTGTTTATGTTAGTACGTACATGTCCTCCTGCATGAGGCTCAAGCGGGTCCTGGCGATGGCCACCTTCCTGTTGATCTCCGTGTACCGGCGCTGCAACTCCAGCAGTAGTGACAGCCGGACAGACCCACATTCGGCGACACTCTCCACACCGTCCTCCACCAGCCTTTCAGATTTCAATTTCAGTATCAATGAGTACATGCCTGAATTCTAAACACCAATACACACCACGTGACTGAACCGGACAATATATTTCTTACTCTCGGAGACTACACATACATAATGCTAAGATGTAGGCTACATAGATAGAAATCTAAAGCATCAAAATTGTGTACTACCTCAGTAGCTTGGGAGCCCTGGGAATCACCCCAAATGAAAAAAGCTGCTTAGTGCATCTACGCTAGTCAAGCAGAGCACATGTCAACAAGGAGAGGAGAACTCTGCAGAAGGAGAAGCTGTATACCGATGTACCCGACGACACGGCGACCGCCGTGGAGCACTTTCCACTGCTGCATGTGCTCGTCTGCGCACATCTTCACCAGTGCCTCGTGCCCGGCATTGTTGCTGTAGAACATGTGCTGTAGTGTGTCAAGGAACCTGAACGTCAGCAGAAAATGGTGATTTTCCTCTACAACTTGATTCAATCACACAACTTCTTATACGGTAGATGATATCAATTGTTGTCCAGATGTTAGTTTCTGGATCGAAATTGACAAGAATACAAAAGAACTCATTGAAGAAAAGAACAAAACTAAAAGGACATGTATCAAGCGAATTAAAATCAATTAGTTTTAGGGGTTATGCACAAACCTCCAGTCTAGCCCGGCTGCCCGCTTCAGGCGCTTGTTCTAGCGTATACTGTCGCCCAAAAAAGATACAGTTCCATTTTTTAAGATGACATTCCATATTGAGATGATGTACTGAATGATTCTTCGACATCTGGAAGTAGTTTTCGCTATACCATAAAAGCACAGCATTTCATTAGGAGGCAAACAGTTAGTTTTTCTTGTAGCATAAAGCACAACATTTCATCATGATTCACTAATCCTCGGACTGTATGAATTAAAGCTAATTAGCATTACCTTAGCATACCAAGTGTACCCATAAAAAAGCAAATGAAGTGGAAAATAAAGAGTCACTGCTCCATGCATACACATTGTTGGATCTGATCTGTACAAAAAGTACACCACCAGGAAATCATCAGGGCTTTATAAAAAGACCAAAACACATAAGTACATATTTTCTCTAGAAAACATCACGAGTCAAATTGAATGTTGCACAAAAATTTCAGAACACGATCTCCCAACAGTATTGACAAAAAAATTACATGTATACTGTTACATCAACAGGAAAGGCGAATGCACGCATCTATAGATGTACATAGAAGCAGTTGTGGAGCTAGACAAGTTTTTTTGTATTACCTGTTTCGAGGTTTCCATGCCTATGTGGCAATCCTTCCATCAATGGCGACAGTAGACCCTACTCGAGGAAGCAACATGCTTCTTCAATTTAAGAAAAACAATACAAAGAGTCATACCATTTCGAAATGCAACAGTATTGTATAATACCTCAAGCAAGCAGTTCACCATGCCCTGCGTCCATCCTTTTTTGAGCACTCACTCGCATAGTTGTTTCACTTGAAAATACCGCCTATTCCTTTCCATTTTTCTCAATATCACCAAGAAATAAAAAAATGGATAGGTTGTGCACCATTAAATTCCTGGTCATTGTACAGGTAGTAGGCCAGATTAAGATGTTAGTTCTAGGTTGCAGACTTAGAGTAGATAGATTCAGTTGCATAATTTGAGAAGGTACTCAAACTTGCAACCCGTGATCTGTGATAGACACGACGACAACAATAGTAATAGTAAGCACGTCGATCACGAGCAGCTACTTGATAGGACGGACAGTACAATAACAAATAAGAGGACATTCCAAAATATAAATACCGGAAAGATGACTTTTCCGTACACCATTCCATAGTTAGAAGAAAATAAAATAACCTCTTCCTTTAACCTCTTCCTATGCATGTTTTCTTTCTAGTTAGTGTCTTTCCAACTGATGTAGTTTATTCAGTAGCCATTAATTGGTACTTCTCCATTCATTTACAGATTGAAACAGAACACTTGCAAGAGGGACGGCAATTCCATATGCTCCAGCGGGCGGCACTAATTATTTCCATCAAGAAGGAGAGTTGCAAATGCCGCTTTGATACAACTAATGGCTACAAGCATAGATAACTGAAATTAGAAATCAGCATTGCCTTGTTACATGCTAAACAGGATACAACCTGTGATCTTGGGGAAAATGGATATGATTTTGTAGTACCATTTGCAATATCAATTTGAGACCATATGCTTTCGGTAGAAATAATTGTTATGATCAAGACATAAAGTAATAACTGGACGACTTCTTAAGTGTGAGCTAAAGCTCATTTATGATAGGACGCTACTCATTTTGAACTTTGAAGAGCAAACACCTCCCTTACTATCACAAACCTTAGAGCAAGTCGTGGATTCCCTTTGGCCAAAGACTGTAATGTAGGGAGCAATAACCTAACGTCTTGTCACCCTAGGCCAATGTTGTGAGCAATCACCTATATCCACAACCATTTATGTGATGTTTAGTTAGCCCAGCTAATTCACAGAAGATTTGGCACTGGTTTGATTTCAGTTTTGAATTTAGAACAGTGGCAAATAAATAAAAAACAGAGAAGAAAAGAAAAAGAAAGAAAACCAAAAACATACCTGAAGCCAAGCCAGCCCACGGCCAGGTCTTCTTGAACATATGCCTGTAGGCAGAGGCGTGTTGCGCGGGCTCACCCTGCTGCCACCTCCTGCTTAGCGCTGTCCCCCACGTCCTCGTCCCCATCCGCTCGTCTGGGAGATGCCCTGCACCCCCTCTCACTTTCCCGTTGCTCTGGAGCTCTCTCCCTCTCCTCTAGCGCTCGATCTCAAGCTCGCCCGAGTGCACAGCCGTAGCCGCCGTTAATCGTCCGTGTGAGCACCGCCGAAGAATTGCCGCGCCTTCGTGTCCACAAGCATCACCAGGCCTCGCAGTGTCTCTCCGCGGAAGCATTTGAGAAGAAGAGCGCCGAGATGACGCCATCGACCACAACTTCGCCCCTCTGCCCGACGATCGCCTCTGACTGATTCGGCCGCTGCAGAGCCTCCCCTAGCCCGATGGGCGCCTCTACATATTCCCCATTAGGTCCTCTTCGATTCCAATATAGCATATGCTCAATTACGTCCTGTAGTCGCGTCGCCCGCAAGTCCGATCGCCATGGTCCCTATCACAAAATCTGAATAAAAACTGAATACACTTGGATGGAGGTGCACAGGAGCACATGCGGTGGGAGGTACATGGCAAAGAGGTGGTGATTAAGAAGAAGAGGAGACTTACCATTGAGGAAGGAGTGGATGATGGAGGGCAAACGTCGGACGGAGCGCGGCCACCACGAAACAGTCTAGGAGTGGATTATGAAGGACAAGAGCTCGTCCATCCTCTGACCCGCGCGCACCAACCGCATGTTGGAATTTTGCTAGTAGGCCTTTGGCCCAAAGCCCAACTAAAATTCTGAAATTCTCTTGGCTTATTCATGCACACATGTGAGTGGAGTGAGTGAGGCTGAAGTTTAGTCCCACCCCGAAAGTTGAGAGAGAGTTGCACCTCTTTATAAGGTGAGCTCTTCTACCACTTGTATGAGCATGAGAAGAGGAGACCTACACGCGCGCTCCTCCTCCTCGCTCGCCGCGCCGCGGGTTGCGGGATTGAGCCGAGCCGAGGACAGAGCTATGCACGTTGTCTACCCTAGCCGCCGCCGCTTCATATGGTTTCTCACCACCGTTCGCGCCGCCAAGCAAGTCTTCTCCATCCCTCCTTCCGGCGTGCACCGCGAGAAGGGTAGAATTCATGCTTCTAGTATGTGCCCTAGATGTGATATGTTCATCTGCTATGCTAGTTCGCATGATTAGTTTAATCTCTGCTGCTGTGGTCATGATTTATCTTCTGTTTATTCGAATTAAATCTCGTAGTAATTTGCTCATATTTCCAACAATCCAAAAACCTGATTATAGGCAATTTACTCCGAGTGGTTTTGCTGCGCATCTGAAGCCGCTTGCCTTTAAGGGGGCGCAATATAAGAGGTGGCGCACGAGAGCAGTCTACTGGTTTCAGACCATGGGCTGCTACGATGCCACCAAGGGCAAGCCTGAGGGCGATCTTAATTCAGCATAGCTGGAAGCTTTTGAGAAAATCGATACCCTCTTTAAAGGCGCTCTTCTGAGTGTTCTTGATGACTCCATTGTGGATTCGTATATATCGTTTGACAACGGCAAGGACATGTGGGCTGCGCTCGAGGCCAAGTTTGGTGCCTCGGACGCTGGCAGCGAGTTGTACGTCATGGAGCAATTCTATGACTACAAGATGACTGATGAGCGCCCTGTTGTACAGCAGGCTCATGAGATACAGTCGCTCGCAAAAGAACTTGAGTACTTCAAGTGTGTGTTGCCGAACAAATTTGTTGCCGGAGGCATCATTGCCAAGCTTCCACCTTCGTGGAACAATTTTGCTACTTCCCTGAAACATAAGAGACATGAGTTTTCCGTTGCGGATCTCATTGGTACTCTTTATGTTGAAGAGAAGGCGAGAGCAAAGGACACACGTGCTCGAGTTGCTAAGGGAGGTTCTAGTGCCCACATGGTACAGAAGAAGAACTCTCAGCCCAACAAGTTCAAAAACAATAAGAACAAAACTCAGGGCAAAGGCAAGTTTGATACAAAGAACAAGCCATCACATTCTACCAACTTCAAGAAGAATTCTCATAAGAAGGGGAAGGGACTTTGTCATGTCTGCGGTGATCCTAATCACTGGGCTCCGAAGTGTCCTAACCGCTTTGAGGAGCGCGAACATGAGAAGAGCGGCAAGTCCGCTAATGTTGTCATCGGTGATACTGATATGAAGGAATCAGGGTATGGTATTTTTCCTATCATCATTTCAGTATTTCAATCCCCTGATTGGTTAATTGACACTGGTGCCAATGTACATGTTTGTGCCGACGCCTCCATGTTTTCTTCTTACTAGGCAACAGGGACTTCACCCGTGCTGATGGGGAACGGGTCACATGCCATCGTTCGAGGTGTTGGTACGGTCGATCTGAAGTTTACTTCAGGGAAGACTGTGCGTCTGAAGAACGTTCATCATGTGCCATCCATCAATAAAAATCTCGTTAGCGGTTCCCGTTTATGTCGAGATGGTTTTAAGTTGGTTTTCGAATCCAATAAATTTGTAATTTCTAAGTGTGGACAATTTGTTGGAAAGGGCTATGAGTGCGGAGGCTTGTTCCGCCTATCTTTGTCAGATATTTGCACTAAAGTTATTAATAATCTTTGCCACAATAATGAGTCTGATATTTGGCATTCACGACTCTGTCATATTAACTTTGGTTGCATGACGCGGTTAGCCAATATGAATTTAATTCCGAAAATCTCTACTGTCAAAGGCTCCAAGTGCCAAGTATGTGTGCAAGCTAAGCAACCTCGCAAGTCCCATAAGACTGCAGAGGCAAGAGACTTGGCGCCACTAGAGCTTATACATTCTGATCTTTGTGAGATGAATGCTGTGTTGACAAAAGGTGGAAAGAGATACTTCATGACGTTGATTGATGACTCCACTAGATATTGTTATGTGTATCTTCTAAAATCAAAAGATGAGGCTTTGACTTTCTTTAAAAACTATAAAGCTGAGGCAGAGAACCAACTTGATCGAAAAATTAAACGGCTTAGGTCTGATTGTGGTGGAGAGTATTTTTCCAATGAATTTGATCTATTTTGTGCGGAACATGGTATAATCCAGGAGAGGACGCCTCCCTACTCACCCCAGTAAAATGGGGTAGCCGAAAGAAAGAACCGAACTCTAACTGATATGGTTAACACCATGTTAGACACTTCGGGTATATCCAAGGAATGGTGGGGGGAGGCGCTAATGACTGTGTGTCATGTCCTAAGCCGAGTTCCCACAAAGCATAAGACCATGACTCCATTTGAGGAATGGGAAAGGAAAAGGTTGAAACTCTCTTACCTACGTACTTGGGGTTGTTTGGCGAAAGTCAATATACCAATTCCCAAGAAGCGCAAGCTTGGACCAAAAACCGTGGATTGTGTTCTTCTGGGCTATGCTTTTCATAGCATCGACTATAGATTTTTGATAATAAAATCTGAGGTATCCGACATGCATGTTGGTACGATTATGGAATCAAATGATGCAACTTTCTTTGAGGACATATTTCCTATGAAGGATATGTCGAGTTCATCAAATCAGGAGATACCTACTCCATCTAGTGAGGAATTCACTGTAATTCCTGAACCCACCATTGCGATGGAACACGTTGAGAATCCTGTTGAGGGTAACAATGGAACTCCTGTGAGGAGTAAGAGACAGAGGACTGCAAAGTCTTTTGGTGATGATTTCATTGTGTACCTCGTGGATGACACACCCAGGAGTATTTCAGAAGCCTATGCATCTCCTGATGCTGACTACTGGAAGGAAGCTGTACGTAGAGATATGGATTCCATCTTAGCTAACGGTACCTGGGAGATCACTGACCGTCCTTATGGGTGCAAACCTCTAGGATGTAAGTGGGTGTTCAAGAAGAAGCTTAGACCTGATGGTACGATTGAAAAGTACAAGGCACGGCTTGTGGCCAAGGGTTATACCCAGAAAGAAGGTGAAGACTTCTTTGATACTTACTCACCCGTGGCTAGACTGACCATAATTCGGGTTCTACTATCACTGGCTGCCTCACATGGTCTTCTCGTTCATCAAATGGACGTTAAGACGGCTTTCCTCAATGGAGAGTTGAAGGAGGAAATTTACATGGATCAGCCAGATGGTTTTGTAGTACCTGGTCAGGAAGGAAAGGTGTGCAAGTTATTAAAGTCTTTATATGGCCTTAAACAAGCTCCTAAGGAGTGGCATGAGAAGTTCGAAAGAACATTAACTGCTGCCGGCTTTGTAGTAAACGATGGTGACAAGTGCGTGTACTATCGCTATGGTGGGGGCGAAGGAGTTATTCTTTGTCTGTATGTCGATGACGTATTCATCTTTGGAACCAAACTTGATTTAATCAAGGAGGTTAAGGATTTCTTATCTCGCTGTTTTGAGATGAAGGATCTAGGAGTAGCTGATGTTATCTTAAACATCAAGCTGTTGAGAGATGAGAATGGTGGGATCACACTGCTTCAGTCTCATTATGTGGAAAAGGTCTTGAGTCGTTTTGGGTATAGCGACTGCACGCCTTCTCCAACTCCATATGATGCTAGTGTGTTGCTTCGAAAGAATCGACGGATTGCTAGAGATCAACTGAGGTATTCTCAGATTATTGGCTCGCTTATGTATTTGGCGAGTGCCACGAGGCCTGACATCTCTTTTGTTATGAGCAAGCTGAGTCGGTTTGTGTCAAAACCGGGAGATGATCATTGGCATGCGCTTGAGAGAGTTATGCGCTATTTGAAAGGCACCGCGAGCTATGAGATTCACTACACCGGGTATTCAAGGGTACTGGAGGGTTATAGTGACTCAAACTGGATATCTGATGCTGATGAGATTAAGGCCACAAGTGGTTATGTTTTTACACTTGGTGGTGGCGCTGTTTCCTGGAAGTCTTGCATGCAAGCAGACCATCTTAACGAGGTCAACTATGAAAGCAGAACTCACAGCATTATACACTGCCACTGTTGAAGCAGAGTGGCTTCGTGAACTCTTGATGGACTTACCTATGGTTGAAAAACCAATACCCCCTATCCTGATGAACTGTGATAATCAAACTGTGATCGTCAAGATAAACAGTTCTAAGGACAATATGAAGTCCTCAAGGTATGTGAAGAGAAGACTAAAATCTGTCAGAAAATTGAGGAACTCCGGAGTTATTATGTTGGATTATATCCAAATGTCGAAAAACTTGGCAGATCCCTTCACAAAGGGTCTATCACGTAATGTGATAGATAATGCATCGATGGAGATGGGTTTGAGACCCACCGCATGAGTTGTCCATAGTGGTAACCCACTCTATGTGATCGGAGATCCCGCGAAGTAGATGTGGGAGACAAACTGTTGGTCAGCTGGGAGGAGAGTATCCCTATATTAATTATCCCACTCCGTGAAGATGCAATACTCTCCTGATCTGCATGGCAGGTTGATACTTATCTTAATGTGTTCCAAGTGGCTTATTCGGGTAAGCAGAGATGTTGTCATGCAGAACATCTTCTGAGGAACACACCTATATGAATTTGACTGTTAACATCGCAGTCTGTGAGAATTGGGTGTTCTCTAATAAATTCATGAAAGGCCCTGGAGTATGACATATACGCTCCACCCGCGGGGAAGCCTTGCGGCAGCCCAGTATCGGTCAAGAATTTGTGTGAAACTAGTTTCACAGAAAACTTGTAGTTCAAGGCATAATCCACTATTCAAGTTGTGATCTAGTGTAGCATAAATTTCTAAGTGAAAGTTCAACTTCACAGTCTCCACTAAGCACCGATATATAAAACAATGTTTTGGAACTAAATGATGAGATGTGCCAATGAGACTTTATGGGGGATTGTTGGAATTTTGCTAGTAGGCCTTTGGCCCAAAGCCCAACTAAAATTCTGAAATTCTCTTGGCCCATTCATGCACACATGTGAGTGGAGTGAGTGAGGCTAAAGTTTAGTCCCACCCCGGAAGTTGAGAGAGAGTTGCACCTCTTTATAAGGTGAGATCTTCTACCACTTGTATGAGCATGAGAAGAGGAGACCTACACGCGCGCTCCTCCTCGCTCGCCATGCCACGCCTCGTCACGACGCGCCGCGGGTTGCGGGATTGAGCCGAGCCGAGGACAGAGCTATGCACGTTGTCTATATTTTTGTTGCATGGAAAAATTAATGAGTCATTAATTAATAATTAACGGACGCGTTAATTACTGAACCGTTTCCGATTCTTTTGGATCGTGACAACTCGGACGCGGGGTTTACTCCCACGACCTACCCGTCCCGCACTATATAGTCAGGGAGACGTCTACCCTAGCCACCGCCGCTTCGTATGGTTTCTCACCACCGTTCCAGATCATTGCGCCGCCAAGCAAGTCTTCTCCATCCCTCCTTCCGGCGTGCACCGCGAGAAGGGACAGCAGGCCTCCGGAATCCCGCCTCTCGTGATCCTGTACGGGAGAGGGGCGGTCAAGTTTTTGGGGAGCGCAGCGCGCGACTGCTGGCAGCGACGACTTCGCGATCCCTAAGTTTCCAATAGGACCCCGCTGCCACGGGAGGGTAGGACAAAAGATGTCATGCAAGTTCTTTTCCATAAGTACGTATGACTATATACGGAATACATGCCTACATTACATTGATGAATTGGAACTAGTTCTGTATCACCCTATGTTATGACTGTTACATGATGAACCGCATCCGGCATAATTATCCATCATTGATCCGGTGCCTACGAATTTTCCATATACTGGTTCTCGCTTATTTACTTTCCCGCTGCTACTGTTACAATCAATACAAAATACCAAAAATATTACTTTTGCTGTCTTTACTTTTTTTGCCGCTACCACCACTATCATATTACTTTGCTACTAAACACTTTGCTGCAGATACTAAGTTTCCAGGTGTGGTTGAATTGAGAACTCAGCTGCTAATACTTGAGAATATTCTTTGGCTCCCCTTGTGTCGAATCAATAAATTTGGGTTTAATACTCTACCCTCGAAAGCTGTTGCGATCCCTTATACTTGTGGGTTATCATATGTCTGAAGACAGGTGCTGCTTGCCGATGTTCTTCGCATAACTATAGGCTGACTGTCAAGTTAGCATTACAGAAAGCGAAAAGGAATGTGGGGAAGACATGGCAGCCTATAGTTATGCTGAGAACATAGACAAGCAGCACCCGTCTTCAGATATTGTTGGCTTGCAGCCGCAGGTATCCTTGCTTCAAGTTAGGTCTAGGAACTCTTTGTGTGCAGATCAAGGCAGAATAGCAGCCTCAGTCGTCCAGCCGCACTTCGCTGCAGGAAAACAAATAAATGGCTGAATCATCTTGGTAGGAACATAGTAAAAAAACTGCTAAATGGACACTAGCAACAAAATGAATATTTTACAATCCAGTTTAGTGGAGTCCTTAAACAAGCAATGACATTTTATCAATGTTGAACAAGCAACTCCAATATAAATTTGAACAAGCAACTCCAGTATATATTTGAACAAGCAATGGTATTTGTCAATGCTGGAGATACAGTCAAACTGTAATCACAAAGAATGATTGAGTGCATTGGAGATACAGTCAAACTGTAATCACAAAGAATGATTGAGTCCATGGCCAGTCTGCTTCTGGTAATATATTGCGCTGCACATTTCAGTTTACATCAGCATGCAATATTTAAGAAGTTCTGCTTTACTGATTTTTTATAAATCAACATATTTTTAGTCACCGAGCATATGTCACAGTACTAGTCATGATCTTTCAATAAGCATCGATTGTGGAAACAGTAGCACTGGCTACTATGGCTACAGCAACACCAAGCAATTCAACGAAGCAACGACCACCATAAAGAGCTAAGCACTGGCTACTATGGCTAGGAAGTGAGTCGGTCAAATAGCCCTACGTACTTCTTGTTGATATGCAGCAGTACTCCTTGACAAATAGCCGATCAGATTCTGAGCCATTCCTGCTTTTAGATAAACACGTATGTATTATATATTACTCCTAAATATAAGTCTTTTTAGAGATTCCAATGCGGACTACATACGAAGAAAAATGAGTAAACCTACACTCTTAAATACATCTATAGATACATGTGCAACACATATTGAAATCTCTAAGAAGTCTTATAACAAGTACAGAGCTGACCAACAGCGTACAGCAATAAAAAACCTGCAAGCCCTAACAATGTTTTCCAGCATACAGCAACGCTAGGGAAGAAACAAATCTACAAATCCTAAAACACAACCGCCCACGTCCCAGTATCAGTATGCAGTACCAAACACGAAATTCAAAGCCCCTAGGCACAGGCAGGACCTGGCGTGCGTTTCAGCCATCTCAGAAAATGTGCACATGCAGAATTTGCATATGTGAAAGCAGTCATATAACAAGAATCATCTACCTAAACTGTCTCAGATCTTGTCCACAGGGTTCTGTGATGTCGCTACAAAACTCGGATGCAAAAAGGGTATATACAAAAACTTGTGTTCATATAGGTTCCTATCATGATAGCATTGGCCGATATAACATGCCACAGCTGTGAGCACAAAAAGCTGGGATAAAAGTGGAGGTGGCAGCACGTAGACATCTACAAGTGGTGACATGTTTTGAGACTTCAGTGCATACACAAGCTTTCTTCTATATGTCCACTCAATATTATTTGAAAATTCTATATTAGAGAAAACTTCAGTGCATACAGAAGTTCTCTCAAGTCTCATTGCAAATATCAAGTGCATACACCACTATTAGGAAAAGGGCTATAGATGGAAATGACACTAATGGCGCACCAGACATGTGGTGCCCATTAGTATATACTAATGGCGCACCATGTGTTGGTGCGCCATTAGTGTCCAAATACTAATAGCGCACCACATCCATGGTGCGCCATTAGTAACAATTTTTTTTAATTTTTTTTTCAAAACTACTAATGGCGCACCGTGGGAGTGTAAAAACTAGTAATGGTGCACCACTCCCACGGTGCGCCATTAGTAACTTGGCCAGCACTTCCACCGAATGCACCCCCCCCCCCCCCCCCCCCCCCCCCCCCCCCCGTGGACTGCCTTTTTAGTTTAAAAAAATAAATAAATGATGGAAATGTCAAAAAAAAAATAAGTTTTCCATATGATATGTGGTCTAGTTGTTGTGAAAATTTACAAATATGAATTCCGACTTTATTTGCGAAATCTCTCGAGAATTTGTAAAATGGGCATCACTTTTGCGTACGAACTCGGATGAAATTTTTTTTATATGAAAAATCATCTACTCGAAAAGTTACATCCGAATTTAACAGGGGGAGCCCCGTTAAACATTTTCAAAATCCCCAAAAACCTAACAGAAAAAAAGTTACGGGGCTTCTAAGATCCGGAGGCAAAAAAATTCAAACTTACTAGTGGCGCACCCTATGCTAGGTGCGCCACTAGTAACAGAAAAAAATTGGTTTTGAAAAAAAATTGAATTATTTTTCAAAATATGATACGTAATATGATCGGGAAGTTTGAAATATTTTTTTCAAAATTTCATCATACTCATGAACATGAACAAAGTCCTAGACATCAGCAAGGTTTAATAGGATTGATATGATAGATATATCAACAAGTGCCTGTGAACTGAGGTGGTGCTGGGGTTGGATAGAACTATGAAGTTAAGCGTGCTTGGGCTGGAGTAGTGTGAGGATGGGTGACCTTTTGGAAAGTTTGACCACAGAGTGCGATTTGACCTGAGATTAAGCATATTGACTCGAGATTAAGCCATAGTGACCTAAGATTAAAAAAAAAAAATAAAAAAATTGATTTTTTTTTTAAAAAAAAATGAAAAAAAATGATTTTTTTAAAAACCACAGAGTGCGATTTGACCTGAGATTAAGCATATTGACTCGAGATTAAGCCATAGTGACCTGAGATTAAGAAAAAAAATTAAAAAAATTGAATTTTTTTTAAAAAAATGAAAAAAAATGATTTTTTTAAAAAATGAAAAAAAAGTTTGAATTTCTTTATTACTAATGGCGCACTTCTATGTGGTGCGCCATTACTAAGTCAGATAGTAATGGCGCACCTCTAGGCATACTAATGGCGCACTACTGGTGCGCCATTAGTATCTGGTATACTAATGGCGCACCAGTGATGCGCCATTAGTAAAAAATACTAGTGGCGTGATACTAATGGCGCAAAACTGGTGCGCCAATAGTAGGCCTTTTCCTAGTAGTGCACAAGCTTTGATTTGAGTGGGAATGGTATGAAAGGGGCATATAAGGACAATATACTCAAGAGTTGCATATCTACATAGAAATGATGTTGATCACTTAATTAATTAAGTGAGCAGGCAACAAAGGCAATTGGAAATCTAGGGGCAGGAGGTAGTGAGAGCAACACATGAGGGATCGTCAAGATGTAGGGGATGGAGGTGTCTCACTTGGTTTCAAAATAAGATGCACACAAAGACAACCACATAATTATAGCAGTGCATAGTACTGAGGAAAATAGGGACATCTCTTTGCAAACATGTATAATTCGGAGCAGCAAGAGAGAGCAGAGGAAGATGAGAGGGAGATGGAGATGCTACCTGTCGTGGTGGGTCGGCGTGGACGTGCTTGAGCTCGGGGCAGGACCTCTTGGTCGCCCTAGGAGAAGAGCAGCAAACCCCTCATGGCCCTCCTGCTCGCGATGCCGTATAAGCCCGCCACCTAAGAATAGCAAAATATAAGTCTGAACCAGGATATGGATTCAGCAACAATAACCATCGTCAACAAGCACACTTCCTTTCATGTAGGTTTAAAATATGAAACAAACTCACGGTTCAGTTATATATGATAAAACAGAACATATGGTTCAGTTATAGTCATACCACCTATACAAAGATCAGGCAAAGATATGGATTTTGCAGTCTAAGTGAGATCACTATATACTAATTGCACACAGTTGCAGCAGCGCCATCCAACCAACGGACGAACGAACCGACCCAGTCAGACCAAGAAGGAAAACAAGCAGATCAGATGGGAGGGGGCTGGTTACAACCCAGGTCCGTTCGCCCTTCTCCTGGATGGCATCATCCTTGAGCACCCTCTCCATCTGCCCAACCACAGAGAGGAGAGAAAAAATGTCAGGAACGCGTCACGCTGAACCAGCCACGGAGAAGAGAACTGACTGGGGTCGTCGGGCGGGGTACCTCGGGGACGGACGATGGGGCCGATGCAGGAGAGAGGGAGGAGGGACGTCGGGGCGTGGTAGGGCGCGGCGTCCCAAGCACGGGATGGCGTCAGCAGGGAGCAAGCAGGCAATCATCTGGTGACGCGGCCGGGCAGACGAGACGCGTTGGCGTCCCGTGACGGAGGTCCATGGCGTGTGCACGCGGGAAGCCCACCTCACTCTGCGTGTGCGCCTCTAGTGAGGCACAGGCTGGCTTGCTGGATCTTGGATCTGGCCGCCACATGTGCTGTTGGGCCTGGGTGCTACTAGGGGTAGGGGGAGAAGGGGAGGTGGAGAGGTTGGGGCGGCAGGCGTGTGGGAGGGGAGTGAGCGGAGGCCGGCGGCGATGCGTAAGGTCATCGGCAAGTTGGATGGCGGTGCCGTGGCGGGTGGGTGGGAGGGGAGGAATGAATGAACCAGGGAGGCGGTCTGGTTTGGGAAATCGGCAATGGCGCGCGGGAGGCGTGGAGGGAGGAGGAGCGGGCGGAGCAGGAGGGCGTGGGGGAGGCCATGGACGGCGGCGAGCTCCGCTAGAGGGAGGTGGCGGCGGCGATCTCTTTCTCGATCTGGAGGGAGCCAGAGGAAGGAAAGAGACGAGCTTTCTCTCGATCTGGAATAGATGGATGGATTGGGAAAAAGGAGGTGGGGGTGGATGCAAAATGACCACAAGAACAGAGCTAGGGGTGGTGTGGAAGGGTTGATGACTACCGTCGGATCCTCGAGCATCGACAGTGTATAATCCATGATCCGCGTGATATGCCCATGGACCAATTAGAACGCAACAAACAATTCGAAGACCTTATAACCATCTAAATTGGTCGACATCAAAGATAAGTTTTTTTAGAAAAAACCACTTTTCACTTTTCAGTGCTTAAAATGAGTTTTTTTGCAAAAGACCTACCAAATATTTGTTCAAATGATATCATACTTTTCACAAGTTTACATCTTAGATTGGCAAACAATGTTGCCTAAGAAAATTTTCATTTTCTTTGGACAAAAAAATCATTTTCCATTTTTCGAGTGCCCCAAATGAGGTTTTTTGTGAAGAACCTACCAAATAATTGTTGCAAAATTGGACCAAATCATTTTTCTAAAATACTAGGCCATATTTAATTCACAATTGACCAAATGGTTGGGTGTAAAAAGATTTGATCCACCGGTGGTGAAAAAGACAAATTTCCGCCGATTCAGGAGGAAGCGGGTCAAATTTGAACTGTAGCTGCCTCATAGTTTGCTCTTTACTTTTTCCAAAAATCATTTCTAGGTACATAACTATCTATTTAATCAGAGAAACATCAAAAGGTTTCCAAGATTCAACAGCTAGCTAGGAACGGTCAAGCTCGCCGTTTTGACCGCATTTTGGAACGGGCATAAAAAATTCAAAAAAATAAAAAAAATGGAAAACCTTCGCATTGTGTCATCATATGTGACCAAGTTTTCAGTAAAAATAATAAACTTGTAATAAGCCAATTATTTTAAAAAGTGTTCTCAGAAAGGAGCTATCATGCATGAAGATTCATGGCTTTCAAGCCAAATGATCAATCTTATGGCCACATTCATGGCATAGTTTGTTCAAATGATCTCATATTGTGCACAAGGGTGCATCTTGGAATTCCAAACAATATTGCCTAAGGGAGTTTTCATTGTCTTTGCATGGAAAATTCATTTTCTATTTTTCGAGTGCCCGAAATGAGGTTTTTTGTGAAGGACCTACCATATATTTGTTGCAAAATTGTACCAAATCAATTTTCTAAAATACTAGAACATATTTGATGCACAATTGACCAAATGGCTGGGTGTAAAAAGTTTTGATCCACCTCTCATGAAAAAGACAAATTCCCGCTGATTCAGTAGGAAGCGGGTCAAATTTGAATTGTAGCTACCTCGTAGTTTGCTCTTTATTTTTTCCAAAAATCATTTCTAGGTTCATAAGTATCTATTTAATCAGAGAAACACCAAAAAAATTCCATGATTCAACCACTAGCTAGGAACGCTTATTCCCGCCATTTTGACCGCATTTTGAAACGGGCATAAAAAATTCAAAAAAAAAATCAAAAAATTGGGAAACCTTCACATTGTGTCATTATATGTGACCAAGTTCCCAGGAAAAATAACAAACTTGTAATATGGCAATTATTTTAAAAAAGTGTTCTCAGAAACGAGCTATCACGTGTGGAGATCAATGGCTTTCAAGCCAAATGATCAATCTTATGGCCACATTCATGGCATAGTTTGTTCAAATGATCTCATATTGTGCACAGGGGTGCATATTGGAATGGCAAACAATGTTGCCTAAGGAAGTTTTCATTTTCTTTGGACGAAAAAACCATTTTACATTTTTCGAGTGCCCAAAAGGAGTTTTTTTGTGAAGGACCTCCCAAATAATTGTTGCAAAATTGGACCAAATCAATTTTATAAAATACTAGGACATATTTAATGCACAATTGACAAAATGGTTGGGTGTAAAAAGTTTTGATCCACCTCTCGTGAAAAAGACAGATTTCCACCGATTCAGGTGGAAGCGGGTCAAATTTGAACTGTGGCTGCCTCATAGTTTGCTATTTATTTTTTTCCAAAAATTGTTTCTAGTTACATAAGTACCTATTTAACCATAAATACATGGTTTGGTGGCGATACGTCGAGGTTTGGGCGGTGGCCGAGGGACCCAACTCTAGAGCGCGTAAACTCGCATGCCCGCCTCGTGGTCACCGCGTGACCGTGGCGTTTCCATGTGTTCTGGGCGGCCTAGGCATGTCTAGTGGGTTGGGCACTCCCCAGGTAGGTGCTAGGAAGAAAATTACAACATAAGATTCTCACGAGGAGACCGATCGATGCTCAAACATGAATTAGCAGCCAAGTGTTTGATTAGCGGTACGGGAAATGTACATGGCTATTGGGCGTGAGTTTTGGCTGAGGATGATCAATTACTAAGAAGACCGTCTTCACAAATTTTCAGATCAAAAGGAGGAGCCTAGGTGGTACTTGCCTTGCAAAGTACCACACTGGACATAAATACGAATGTTGAAGCTGGGCTCAAAATAATGAATGGATTGAGCTGGCATTTGGTGGAGGATGGTTATTTGGGCATAGGAAAGCACTGTAGAAAATGGATACTATTTGGAAATGCCAAAGTGGTACTTTCTTCACAAAGTGTTGTTCTGAACAAAATAGGAAAATGAATACTATTGAATTATTTTTCAACTAGGCAAGGAAGATTTTTTTACATATTTGACGAAGATATGCCCCAAAGAATTTATGATATTTTTTTGGGCATTTTAGGAATGAAAAAAATATATGTTGCTTCACAACCTGGGGCAAAAAAATGCCACATGGACATGACACATAGGCAAAACTGATGAGGTGGCGCCTAGTCATAGCAACCCACCACAATTTACAAGGTTATGACCATCTATATTGGTCGTGATCAGCTAGAAATAAGGCAGTGGACCAGTGCTATCTGCTTTATGACCATTTCGTGTAAGGAAATTATGACCTTTCTAACCAAAATGGTCGTTATAGTTTAGGGTTTGGAGCCCCCCGAACAGCTTTTGACCAATTGGTCTGAAATGGTCATAGATCTATGACCAATTCTTCCAGGGTCACTGACAGAAGGTCACTAGTTGACATATTTCTTGTAGTGGCTGCTTTAGCTCTCGCTCGCGCTGCTGCTCTGCTCTTGCTTATGGTCCCCTGCCTGGTCTGCTCTTGCTATTGCTCTTGCTCGCGCTGCTGCTCTCGCTCTTGCCCTTGCTTGCGATGCTGCTCCAATTTAGCTACACTTCAGTCGACTGAATCGACTTTTGGGTCAGTCGATTTTCAGGTGGTGGGGGGGCTCGCCGGGGTGAAGGAAGAACCAGCCGCAGCGGGGAGGGGGGCTCGCTGGAGAGATACCCCACTATCTATCTTAGGGTTCAGGATGGGGGCGGTGGTCGTCGGCGATGGCGGGGCGTTGGCGGGGCGGTGGCGTGGGGATCGCCGGAGAAAAATCTTGGCATGGGGTGGCCTAGAGGGATGGCCGGGGCGGCGGTGGACCGGCGGTGGGGAGTGTTTTTGGGGCGGGCGGGGCGGTGCACCATCGGCCACCGGCGGTGGGGGGCTGCTGTTTGGCCGGCTCAGGGGGGTGGAGGTTGAAGATGAACCGCAGGCCCTTGATTTCGTATCCAACGGCTGCAAAATCGACTGACCAGAGATGAAAAAGTCAGTCGACCGACGTGTAGCCTCACCTTGCTAGTGCGTTCAGTTTCGACAGCAAAATTCAGTTTCGACAGCAAAATTCAGTTTCGACAGTTAAGTTCAGTTTTGACAGTTAAGTTCAGTTTCGACAGTTAAGTTCAGAGATGAGCAGCTGATGTATTTTACATCTAGCACTTTGTGGTTATGTTTTTTACGTCATGTATTGGAGATGCTATTAGAATTCCACTCAGGTTAACGTTGTTCGTTGTCTCTCTTGTCCTGCTTCAGCCTCGGCGTCGTACAACTCACCAGAGCTGATCCAACGATGAAACCCTCCATCACAGCGGAGCAGTACCTCGGGCTCCATCTCCAGACGCCTAAGATCTTTTTCCCCTCCTCCGACAGCCAAGTCAGCCGGAGCATCCTCACCGGCCAACCCAATCACGCTGAGATCGACATGGCTTCGCCAAAGAGGTTCTACACTTGTTGCATTTCTTTTTTACTCTACATGTTATATATATTGTCCACTGAGCACACGGATTTGTGCCTTTAGTGTCTCCTTGAAAGAAAAAACGTAGGAATTTTAATTTTCACTTGTCCTCCTTTTCAAATTCCTATTCATGAAGCACAAGACTAAGAGATAGTAGCATAATAGCATTATAACCGTACATTTTCTTGTGGTTTGACTTAATGTCACCATGCTTCTTTGCATCCTGTGATCTTCCAATTGTTGTGAATCAAATACCCAGATTGGTAGAAATCCTGTGTTTTTAAATTCTCTATTTTGCACGTGCATTCCTATCATATTCCTGTCTATTTCCTGTCCCTGCATTGTTGGAATCCTCCAATTCAAATGAGCCCTTACAAAATTACTTCTCTTATAGATAGTTGTCAAAGAAAACCTTGCGTGGTTTGTCCCTCTCCTGTTGCGCCGTCGTCCACCCCAGCTCAGCTGCTCCAACGACAGAAGGGTCCAGCACAGCAAGGATCTGGCCTCCAGACTGTCTTTCGCCGCCTCAAATCTTCTTACCCGCCACTGGCAGCCATGAAAACTGCACTACCATCATCAACCGAGCAGATGACCTCAAGGACTACACAGGTCCGCAAGAGAGGTCTCACTCTTTCGTGTCTGCTTACATTACGCATCGCTTAATATTACATGCTACTTTATTGTCCTGTTCACCGATTAGACTCTGAGTGAGCTCCAAACTAATGGTCAAACTTGAGTTTTTAAATGGTTGTGGGGTACATATCGGGGCCACTATCAATAGTATCTATCTACTATCTGGTTAATCTCCGGTGTCTACTATGAGTTTCATGTTCGGTGGGAAACAAACAGTAAAGAAGCCATTATCTGGATTTTTTAACTGAAGTCATTATCTGCCTGCTATTATTGGTTTTGGGTCTATCCACAGGTTGCTACCATCACTCTGGATTTCTGCATGCACCCCTTACATAATCTCACTATGTTTTATTCCTATGCATGACAGTTATTGTAAACAATGGAACTGAACATGTAGAGCAAAAGAGACGAGCCTTGCGTGGCAATAAAATTTCATGCAGACGTCGCTCCATGGTAGGCGCAAAGGCAGCCCCCCTCCACGCATTTCAGATTGTAATCAGGAGGAAGATATCTGTTCTGAGGGGGATTCAGAAGGAGAAGACAACTCCTATTTACCCCCTGAGTTCTTCGCTCTAACTTGGCATGCTGATGTTGGTTATATCATGCATATGGTGTCTTGCATTGCTTACTTTATACATCAAATATGTCATCTGCTTAGTTTAGACATCCTTTGTGTGAATGCCATCTCTTTAGTTTATTCATCGTTTATGTGAATTATGCAATGCCATCTTGTTTAGCCAGGCATCATATATGTGAATTTTGTAATGCCATCCTGCTGAGCCAGTCATCTTATATGTAAATTATATCAGGCCATCCTTTTTTTTGGTTACATATTACATTTGTCAAAAATGTTATTACATTCAACTGCTCTTCGTGTGCATCAGCCATTTGACACGGTGATGGCAAATTCTGGAGTGAAAACAAGGTCTTCAGAGCAGACTATGCTATCTGACGAAGCGCATATCTCGCTGGTTACGGATAGCTCCTCAGAGGAGGATTCAGAGACAGATGACCAGTCCTATTCCCCCCCGAGGTGTATGCTCTAACTTGGCAGGGTTATGTTGCTCGTATCATGCGTATGGTGTCTCACATTGCTATGTCATTTGATTAGTTTAGACATGCTTTGTGTGAATGCCACCTGTTCAATGTGTAATTACCATATATGTGAATTATGCATTGCCATCTTGTTGCAAGACATTATATATGTGAATTATACAATGCTATCTTGCTGCAAAGGCATTATATATGTGAATTATGCAATGCCATGCTGTTTAGCCAATCATCATGTATGTGAATTATATCATGCTATCATTTTTTTGTATTACGTGTTCCATTTGTCGACAATGTTTGTATATTCAACTACTCTTCCTGTGCATCAGCCATTTGAAGCGGTGATGGAAGTATCTGGAGTGAAAACAAGGTATTCAGAGCAGACAATGCTACCTGCTGAAGCAGACATCTTGCTGGTTATAGAGAGCTCCTCAGAGGAGGATTCAGAGACTGATGACCAATCCTATTTTCCAACTGAGGTCTATGCTCAAACTTGGCAGGGTTATATTACCCATGTCATGCATGTTGTCTTGCATTGCTTAGTTTTCACATCATATATGGATTGCCATCAGCTTACTTGCTTACTATATAAATCATATATTTGAATTATATCATGCCATCATGTTTACATAGTATATACACATCATCTATCTGAATTATGGCACGGCAACCCATTTAATAAAGACATCATATAGTTATATCATCTCATCCTGTTTAGTGTTTACAGTCATCATATTTTGAATTATGGCATTCTATCCGTGAATGTATGTGAATTATGGCATGCCAACCTATTTAATAAACACATTATATAGTTATGTCATGTCATCCTGTTTACATAGTCTCATAGTTTGAACTATGTCTTTCCATATTTTTTAGTTAGCCATCATAATGTGAAACTGTGTCATGCTATCCTGTTTAGTTAGCCATCATATATGTGAAATTGGGTCATGCTATCCTGTTTGGTTAGACAACATAAATATGAATTATTTCATGCCCTCTTTTATTCCCCACTATCCATTGCACCTGTCTATCATACAATGTCTATACTTTCAATTACTTTTCTTGTTTATCAACCATTTGAATTGGAGAGCGTGATGGCAGTATCTAAGGGAGTAACAACACGGTCTTCAGAAAAGATAGTGCTACCAGTTGATGCAGATAGAACCACGGTTGTACTTGCCCAAGGACCAGATCCACCGCACATAACCCAGACTCTCGCAGATTGTACCCCTACCCAGTTGGACAGAGAACCAGCTACACCCCTTCTAACCCCAACCCCGGCAGATAGTAATCCAGTTCCAGTTGACACAGCACCGTCTCCACCACAGAGCACCCAAACACGAGCAGTTAGTAAGGGAACTGCAGTGCCCAAAGCACGAGGACCACCACTCCGAATCCCAACTCACCGCTTAAAGGAGAAGAAGATTTGTTCTCAGGTCAGGTTTTGTAGCTATGGTTCATACTCCTTTGCTCTTGCATGACTGTATTTACTCATACCAACTATTTTCAAATTTGAAGGATGGAATTGAAACTCCAATGGCACAACAGGTATGTTTTAAACTTGTTTCTTTAACTGGTTTGCTGTTGTAACTTGCTCTATGTTGATTTCAGTTTCAATCGAATAAACAGTTATGTTCTCATGTCATGCACATTACAAGTGTTGTTATTTCTCTATAGTTACCCACACTTATATTCTGTCTATTATGCTTTGTCTTGAACAAATATTATTTAAACTATGTCTCTATCTTGATTTGGCAACAAAAACTAGAATGATATAGACCATAAAGTGACCATGATACATAGATATATGTTTGTTTCATGTTGTTATCCTGTCCACTTTACTACTGAACTCATTTACCAAAATGAGTTTCATATACAACATGGTAAACATGTGATGTGTCTGCTTGTTTCTCTTTTAGAATGCGGAAAAAATATTGGAGAACAGTACCGCGTTATCCAATGGTAAATGAAGTAATGCAGATAAGGTTCAAGATAGTGAGACATCCCTGTTGGTCTCCAAGAAAGCTGATATAAACTATCTTGACGACAGTGAGGGAACCCAAAAGTCCTGTCTTGATGTAGTGTTTGAGTTACTGGCCACTACTGCTGGCACAAACTCTTCGAACTCACTGCCTGAATCAGTTCGTCTTTTTGAGTCTCAACTTCAAGTTGAAAGACATTGATCAGATGTGCTACGATAGGAAGCTGAAGGACTGAGGAAGTCCTTGCAGAATTCAGATGCATATTTTCTGGTGCAACAGCAAGCGCTGGAGGATTTAAGCGCCAAACAAGAGAAAGTTAATAAGCTTGCTAAGCATCTTGCCAGCATTATGGGTACCCAGGATATTGTTTCTTGAGATCTTCTGAAGTGGTTTCAGTTCTGGATTTGTTTTGCTGCGGTGTTTATTTGCGCTGGTCGCCAACTTTGACAACCAGTGTATATGATATGCTGCTTTGTTCCCTATATTTGCACTGGTGGCGCACTTTGATGCCCAGTGGATGTAATATGTGTAATAGCCATGATAACCTAGCGTTAGTTGCTTGCGTATTTATTTCCTTGTTGTCTTGTTTATTTGTTTGCTTGTAGTCATTGCAGTTCTTTTTCCGCGGTTAGCTAGTGGCTGCAATAACCTATTTTTTAAAACTAGGCCACAATAACCATGGGCTAATATTTACTGTAGTGACACTCGGCCTCCTACTGGCCATAGAAACAGTGGGCCTTCTACGGACTGTAGAAACAATGGGCCTTCTACGGGCCGTAGAAACAATGGGCCTTCTGCGGGCCGTATTATCAATGGGCCTTATACGGGCCGTATAATCGATTGGCCAAACATGGGCCAAACAGACCGCATTATGGCCGTAAACGGGCTAGAGTTGGAATCGTCCGTTCATGGGCCGACCATAACGGGCCATCGTTAATAGGCCGTATTTGATGACGCTATGAAATCGGCCCAACGTATTAACGGACCACAAATGGGCCGACTGTAACCACGGCTGAATTTGGCCCACAAGCAGAAAATGACAGTAACGGGCCGTAAGTAAACGAATGCTGGAAATGAGCTCAAGAATAAATGGGCTCTGAGAAGGCCGAAAGATAATATGGGCTGGAAACGGCCCAACAGAATAACGGGCCGTTAATGGGTATAAAGTGATACACTGTTCATTACAGGCCAGTTTCACCATGGGCCGTTAATGGGTGTAAAGTGATACACTGTTCATTACGGGTCAGTTTCACCACGGGCCGTTAGTAGGCCAAGAGTTACATAGGGCCTCATATGGGCCGAAAGACGTCATGGGCCATACATGGGCCAGAAGTGAAAACGGGCTGGAATCATATTGGATGGCCCAGATGACGCTACTGGGCCTAATTCGGATAGGGCGTAACGGGTCTTGGGTTAGCGGGCTGTAAATGGGCTATATTTGAACAGGCCGTTAACAGGCTTTCCATGGGCCGGCCCGCCAGCTTTTGACCAAGTCAAACGGGTCGGCCTTTTCACAGGAATGGGCCTCTGTTGGGCCGTGCCATGTGTCGACGTATCATAGGCGCCTATCTGACCCACTGACGAGCTGACACTTGTTTCGTCCGGCCAATAAGATATTTACACGTGGAAATTTCCCATTGGTTGGGGCTGTTAACGGGTTATCGGATCCAAAACCCGACCCGATAGCTTAATGGCGCTCCGTTACGGTGGATGCCACGTGTCGGTCACCCTTGACGAAAGCAGTTCAGTGACGCCCGATTTATCGTCATGGAAGTGGACACTTCCGTGATGATAATTTTGGTAATGTCATGGAACACTTCTACGACAGCACAGGTATGACTATCTTGATTCTGTCATAAATTTGTCATGGATGTACATGCATGACAAAAAAGTGACCTACTGTGACAAACACATATCATCACGGAAGTGTTTTTTTGTAGTGGATGCAGCTTCATTGACTTACTGCTCCTGCCTTTGCGTGTATGACAGGTGGGCCCAACAGGAGGGTGACCCACCTGTCATGCAACAAAAGGCAGGTGCAGTTAAGGCGATAGGGCGTTGTAGTAATCAAACTTCTCGGTCTTGTACAAGTTGACGCGACACATCAAAGCACTGCACTTGATATATTTCAATAATTTGCATTTACCGATGCATTAATAAAAACGCATGCATGCATGCCGTGACGCTCCTTTTGATACTTGCATGTGTTGATTTAATGCACCTTGAAGTAGTATGAATATGTGATGGTAAAGCTTTGTAATAAAGCGAGAGATGGTTGTGCACGAGGAGGGCGGAATTCCGAGGAGGGTGAGATCGTGCAAACGGAACAAGACCCGACGATGGAGCTCTCTATGGTCTCGATGGACCTCACCTTGCTCCACTACCCCTTGTGCCTCTGCCCCTTGAAGCCTCTAGTGTATGAGGTTCGAATAAACCTCCTCCATTCGGTTGATCGAGCAAGGTGCAGGTTTCTTGATTGATGTGATGTTCGATTGATTTGTGCAGTGCAAGGGAGGGCACTTGGCCTACGCTGATTGCCGTGTCGAGCGCCCCGGGAACCAGCGACAGTGCCAGAAGTGCGAGCGCGGTGGTGGCTTCAATGTGCAGAACACGGTGGTGCACGCCGTCCTCTCCTCGGTGAGGGTTGAGTGCCCACACGATGGTTGTGGGCTCTACGTCACTTACCACAAGCTCGCCGATCACCGGAGCGTGTGTCCGCTAGCGCCCTTCAAATGCCACGTGCCCGTCTACGGCTATGAAGGCCCGCCGCCAGCGCTCTGATACGTCTCCAACATATCTATAATTTTTGATTGTTCCATGCTATTATATTATCTGTTTTGGATGTTTAATGGGCTTTAATTTACCTTTTTATATTATTTTTGGGACTAACCTACTAACCAAAGGCCCAGTGCAAATTTTTTTTTGCCTATTTCAGTGTTTCGCAGAAAAGGAATATCAAACGGAATCCAAACGGAATGAAACCTTCAGGAGAGTTATTTTTGGAACAAACGTGATCCAGGAAACTTGGAGTGGGCGTCAAGAAAGAAGCGAGGAGGCCACGAGGCAGGGAGGCGCAGCTAGGGGGGTTGGCGCGCCCCCCACCCTCATGGGCCCCTCGTAGCTCCACCGACGTACTTCTTCCTCCTATATATATACCCATATACCCCGAAAACAACCAGTAGCACCACGAAACCCTATTTCCACTGCCGCAACCTTCTGTACCCATGAGATCCCATCTTGGGGCCTTTTCCGGTGCTCTACCAGAGGGGGAATCGATCACGGAGGGCTTCTACATCAACACCATAGCCTCTCCGATGATGTGTGAGTAGTTTACCACAGACCTTCGAGTCCATAGTTATTAGCTAGATGGCTTCTTCTTTGTCTCTTTGGATCTCAATACAAAGTTCTCCTCGATTCTCTTGGAGATCTATTCAATGTAATTCTTTTTGCGGTATATTTGTCGAGATCCAATGAATTGTGGGTTTATGATTGGTTATACTTGCAAGTCTCTTTGAATTACCAGTTTGATTTGGCCTACTAGATTGATCGTTCTTGCAATGGGAGAAGTGATTAGCTTTGGGTTCAATCTTGCGGTGTCCTTTCCCAGTGACAGCAGGGGCAGCAAGGCAAGTATAGTATTGTTGTCATCGAGGATAAAAAGATGGGGTTTATATCATATTGCTTGAGTTTATCCCTCTACATCATGTCATCTTGCCTAATGTGTTACTCTGTTCTTATGAACTTAATACTCTAGATGCATGCTGGATAGCGGTCGATGTGGGGAGTAATAGTAGTAGATGCAGAATCGTTTTGGTCTACTTGTCGTGGATGTGATGACTATATACAATGATCATGCCTAGATATTCTCATAATTATTCCCTTTTCTATCAATTGCTCGATAGTAATTTGTTCACCCACCGTAGAATTTGCTATCTTGAGAGAAGCCACTAGTGAAACCTATGGCCCCCGGGTCTATCTTCCATCATATTATTTCCATATCAATTTGCTATTTCTATTAGCGTTTATTTTGCAATCTTTATTTTCCAATCTATATCATAGAAACTAGCGTGGTGACCCGCGCATTTGCGCAGCTAGATAGTTTACATCTTATTATATGTATTTGGTATGCCTATCATGATAGAGGCTATTGTAAATGCGTTTCACATAAATGTTGTATTATTCACCGGTAGTATTTTTCAATATGTTTTGCCAGGGAAAGACTATATATATGTATAATAATTTCCACGTTCCATTTTCCACTCCTTCTCGTCAAACAATGTCGACTTTTCCCCAAATATTTTTTTAACATTTTTTATACTTTTTATATGCCTATCTACCCATACTTTTGGACCTCTACTGGCAGCCCATGTTTACAGTGGCAATGGCAATGTAGACATGGTCATCATTTTCAATCCCGCCACTGACTAAATATGTCATATCCTAACATCATGTGTCTCCAAAGAATTTCTCCCACTTTTCCTATGAAATTATTAGTACTAAAAAGAACTATGTGGCCGTGGGAATCTGAATCTTATTCGAACATGGGCATCCTGCATTGTTAAATGTCAGAACTACCGTTAGAAGATGTGTAGCAAAACTTCTTTCAAGCCCAATTCTTTTCTACTCATTTTGTGAGGACTCACTTCTTGAGTTTTTGGATTTCCTTTATAAATCAACTTCTCCTTTATTAACTACTAATTTGGATATTTGGATAAGAAGAGGTCTATTTTCTACACATGTAACAGAAGTGTGTTGTTTATATCTCCATGAAATTAGCCAGACCTATGAATTTCTAAAATGGAGTGGTACCCCTTGTCCACATAATAAGAGCTGTATTTATTATTGATTTCTAAAATCAACCAATATGATCCAAGATGGAGATATTTTAGCATCTGTGAAGTAACATGGTTGCTTCATTAGTGTCATTATAAGTCGTATCCTACCTCATGATTGCAACACTTTTCCTTGCCAGTGTTAAATTTATATATTATTATTACTGTGTATTTGAGGTATTTGGGATCTACAAAAGGTGACCGCTATATTGACAAAAATAACATTATATATCCATAGATAGTCGTCGTACTTATAGGAAAAATTCCATGTCTATATATGACGGAAGGCATAGTTAGAAGCTAATTTTTGAATTAGTGGTTTGGACATTATTGATAGAAATATTATAATTTCACGTATGTATTGACTTCCCAATTGATGCTATTCAACCAAGCATGCAACGTTAAGGCAAGAGCATGTCCGTATCTGTTTTTTTTTTGTTTGAACATATGTACGTATCTGTTGGTTCATCTGCATCATCATTGCCCACGACCCCCGTGGGATGCCACTTTTAATTAGTAGTCTTTAGAATCCAGGAATATGTTCGAGTGACACATTCAAATGAAATTGTAATATTCCGTACATGAGGAAGCTGGCAAGTGTGTACGCATGGTATCTGTTGGTTCTTGCCTTTGATTGTTGTTGCCTGCCGTGCCTTCCATTATCTGGTCATCCGAGCGCCATGGCCGTATTGAGTATGCTCTGTTTAGTTTAGCGCATGCTTTGATCGGGCGAACACCATGGTTGCTGTCGTACAGTATATGCTTTCACGATCCTACTCAGACTATTTTTTAGTGAAAAAATGCTCAATATATAATACCAATGATTTTAATTAGCAACTCAAAAAATCATTGTAATTAGATCAGACGTCCTAATTATCTCTAAAAAAACTTGCGAGAATATAAATATTTTTTTGGCACTTAGATGTTCACGTATTTTGAGTATCAGTTGTCCAGTGATGATGTTTTGCCTCTAACATGCTATTGTATGCATACTTCTTATTAAGCAAAATTTTATTGCTAATTTTTAGGTCCCAGAATTTATGATATGTATGTACACATGTACTTTTTCACGTCGGTAGAGAAAGTTTCCTTTTCTTGTGGATAAAATATGTTTTTTTGTGGAACTGTGGTTAAAAGAAGTTTGTTATCCCAACGTGAACTGCTAATGTCCTCTTATAGAGATTTTCGTTTAATGTAAAAAAGAGTCTGAATTGATTAGTTTGCTAAAATCAGATTCTATTTTTTTTCAAATCATAGATGGCAACATAGTAGTATTGCAATCGGACTCTGGGTGATCAGACTCTTTTATATGGCAGCCGCATTTTTTTTCAGCTGTTTGGAAGCCGTGTTCATTAATGGAAGCGGGCAGCCTACTTTAAAAGGCAGCTGCACTTTTATATGGCAGCCGTACTTGACGTTCACGTCTCATCATTGTCTCGGACAAACTTTTTTTAATAGAAAAAACACGTGACTTGTATGACAGACCTGCCAAACAATCTTTACATGCCATGCTAATTGTTTGTGTATAACTTTATTTGTATGTAACGTTATATCTTTTAAATCTTCACCGTTAATATATAAAATTGACGATCAAGATAATTTAATATATGTGGAAGAACGTGATGGCTTGTTTGCCTCTTGTTTTAATTAAATAATAGATAATAGATAATAGATAATAGATACCAAAAATATTTATTTTATTATCTCTATCCGATCTCACTTTCGTAAGTGGCCGTGAAGGGATTGACAACCCCTTTATCGTGTTGGTTGCGAGGTTCTTGTTTGTTTGTGTAGGTACTAGGTGACTTGTGTGTTACCTTCTACTGGATTGATACCTTGGTTCACAAAAACTGAGGAAAATACTTATGCTAATGTGTTACATCACCTTTCCTCTTCAAGGGAAAACCAACGCATGCTCAAGAGGTAGCAAGAAGGATCTCTGGCACCGTTGCCGGGGAGGTTGCATCAAGTCAAGACATGCCAAGTACCCATCACAAACTCTTATCTCTCGCATTGCATTATTTGCCATTCGCCTCTCGTTTTCCTCTCCCCCACTTCTAAAATGATTTTCGAAAACCTTTGCCTTTTATTCGCCTTCTTTCCGTATGTCTTTTTGTTTGTGTTTCCATGTGCCTTCTATTTGCTTACATCTTTGCTTGCAAAAAGATCTATTGATATGTGTCGGTGTCAAAACCAGTGGATCTCGGGTAGGGGGTCCCGAACTGTGCGTCTAGGCCGGATGGTAACAGGAGGCAGGGGACACGATGTTTTACCCAGGTTCGGGCCCTCTTGATGGAGGTAAAACACTACGTCCTGCTTGATTAATATTGATGATATGGGTAGTACAAGAGTAGATCTACCACGAGATCAGAGAGGCTAAACCCTATAAGCTAGCCTATGGTATGATTTTATGTTATGGTTGTTGTCCTATGGACTAAAACCCTTCGATTTATATAGACACCAGGGAGGGTTAGTGTCGGTGTCAAAACCGGTGGATCTCGGGTAGGGGGTCCCGAACTGTGCGTCTAGGCCGGATGGTAACAGGAGGCAGGGGACACGAAGTTTTACCAAGGTTCGGGCCCTCTTGATGGAGGTAAAACCCTACGTCCTGCTTGATTAATATTGATGATATGGGTAGTACAAGAGTAGATCTACCACGAGATCAGAGAGGCTAAACCCTAGAAGCTAGCCTATGGTATGATTGTATGTTATGGTTGTTGTCCTACGGACTAAAACCCTTCGGTTTATATAGACACCGGAGAGGGTTAGGGTTACACAAGGTCGGTTACAAAGGAGGAGATATCCATATCCGTACTGCCTAGCTTGCCTTCCACGCTAAGTAGAGTCCCATCCGGACACGAGACGAAGTGTTCAATCTTGTATCTTCATAGTCTAACAGTCTTGTAAGCCGGACAGGGCCGGCCCCTCGCCCTAAGCGGCATAAGTCTTTAGTGACTCGAAAAACCTCGCCGAACAGCGACCAGTCTCTCGCCTTATCATGACAGTCAGTTTTAGCTTTCTCTACTGAGGTGCTCAGCCCGGCAGAACCGGGGCACAATCGCAGTAGTTCTCCTAGCGCTACCTTAGCCGATAGAGCGGAACGTAAGGTACCAAAACATAGGAGCCGGGCAAACCCAACATTTGACCAAAGACATGATTCGGACCTGATGCATACAATGCTATAAGTTCGGGGTGCCGCACTTGTGAAAATGTTCGGACTTTTCACACCGCATTGTGGGGTACGTAAGCCCCTGGTGTATTGGCCGTACCAGAGTGTACGGTTGGAAGGCGTCATTAATGAACACACACACACACACACACACACACACACACACACACATATATATATATATATAACAAGAATGCAATAATAGTCGTAATATCATGCATTGTTTAATGAAAAATTGCGTTAAAGTAGAGTGATACAGATAGTCGATGAGCAAAGAGTAGGACTATGTCCCTTCCAAGGGCAAGCTGAGGAATGATATGAAATCGAATATTTCGCTCTTTACTGTAATCAACCTGGGAATTCCGTGGTATAACATAGCTGTCTGCCTCCTTGGTTGCTGCATCATGTGTTCGGCAATAGTTCTGCCAGACAGTGTTTGCAGAGATTAAGGTCCTGAAAGAAAAAGAAAAAGAACCAAACGGGAAGCCCCTAGTGCGGTTTAGGCCGCGTTTTTGGGGCGTGCCGTAGTTGTGCCCCCCTCCCCACCTGTGCCCATGGTATTTTTAATGTGTAATTATGTACGCGCGGCACGAATATCGCTGTTGGGCTGGGATTGGGGTGGCCGCCATATTGCTACGCGAGCTTAGATCGCGCCAGGCGGTCTATTTGCCGATTGCCCCGAGCGCGCTTGAAGGTGTCCGAGCTTTGAAGCGCCGAACTGGTTGATTGCCTTGAGAGGCTACTTTGCACTTCTGCTGCGAGGGCCGCGATGTGCTCCTCTGTTCGGAGAGAGCGCTCTGTGTTTCCATTGACTGTAATAACTCCGCGAGGTCCTGGCATCTTGAGCTTGAGGTATGCATAATGCGGTACCACATTGAATCTAGCGAATGCGGTTTGCCCGAGCAGCGCATGATAACCACTGCGGAATGGGACTATATCGAAGATTAACTCTTCGCTTCAGAAATTATCCGGGGATCCGAAGACCACTTCTAGTGTAATTGAGCCTGTGCAATGGGCCTCTACACCTGGAATGACGCCCTTAAAGGTTGTTTTCGTGGGTTTGATCCTTGAGGGGTCTATACCCATTTTGCGCACTGTGTCCTGATAAAGCAGGTTCAGGCTGCTGCCGCCGTCCATAAGGACTCGAGTGAGGTGAAATCCGTCGATGATTGGCACTAGGACCAGTGCGGCGAATCCGCCATGACGGATACTAGTGGGCTGGTCCCTGCGATCGAAGGTGATCGGACAGGAGGACCAAGGGTTGAACTTTGGGGCGACTGGCTCCAACGCATATACGTCCCTGAGCACACGCTTCCGCTCCCTCTTGGGGATGTGGGTTGCGTATATCATGTTCACCGTCCGCACTTGCGGGGGAAACCTCTTCTGTCCTCCAGTGTGCGGTTGCCGAGGCTCCTCCTCGTCATCGCTATGCGGCCCCTTGTCCTTATTTTCGGCAATTAACTTGCCGGCCTGCTTGAACACCCAACAATCCCTATTGGTGTGATTGGCTGGCTTGTCTGGGGTGCCGTGTATTTGACACGAGCGATCGAGTATACGGTCCAAGATGGACGGACCCGGCATACTTTGTTTGAATGGCTTTTTTCGCTGACCGGGTGTAGAGCCTTTAAATCCGGCATTGACTGTCGTATCCTCAGTATTTTCGCTGTTAATGCGGCGCTTATGCTTGTTGCGACGTGACCTGCTATTGCCATCCTTGGTATCTGAGGTACCATGGTTCTTTGATATGTTATTACTGCGAGCCAGCCAGCTGTCTTCTCCTACACAAAAGCGGGTCATGAGCGTCGTGAGAGCTGCCATAGATTTCGGCTTTTCCTGACCAAGGTGCCGGGCTAGCCACTCGACTCGGATGTTGTGCTTGAAAGCCGCTAAGGCCTCCACATCCAGACAGTCGACGATTTGTTTTTTCTTTGTAAGGAACCGAGTCGAGAATTGCCTGGCCGACTCTTCTGGCTGCTGAATTATGTGGCTCAAGTCATCGGCATCTGGTGGTCGCACATAAGTGCCCTGAAAGTTGTCGAGGAATGCGGCTTCCAGATCTTCCCAACAGCTAATGGAGTCCGCTGGCAAGCTATTAAGCCAATGCCGCGCTGGTCCTTTGAGCTTTAGTGGGAGGTATTTGATGGCGTGTAAGTCATCGCTGCGGGCCATGTGGATGTGGAGGAGGAAATCCACAATCCATACTGCGGGATCTGTTGTGCCGTCGTATGATTCAATATTTACAGGTTTGAAACCTTCTGGGAATTGATGTTCCGTTACATCGTATGTGAAGCATAAGGGGTGTGCGGGGCCTCTGTATTGGGCTATATCGTGACGCAGCTCGAATGGGTCTTGCCCGCTGTGTTCGTCCCGGCCGGATTTGCTTTTACTGTATCCGGCGTGACGTTTGTCGTCTCGCAGAGTGGTGCACCCTCGTGATCCGTAGATCAATCTTGAATGCTTTGCCTTGTCCTCCAATATGTCTCGTGGGTCTGGCGTATCTCCCCATGCCTTTTTATTTGAATGGCGTTGGGGTGGAGGCTGAGCTTTTGGCTGGAATGCCTCTCTATCGCGGCCATGAGGTGGCCGATCAGCCGTATCATACGCTTCTTCCTCCAGTCGGGGTAGTAACCTGCGCCTTGGGTAACTCTTGGAAGGACCCTCGAGTTTATATTCCTCGGCCAAGAGGACTTCAGTCCATTTGTCAGCTAGCAGATCTTGATCAGCTTGAAGCTACTCCTGCTTTTTCTTCAGGCTATTTGCCGTGGCCATAAGCCAGCGCTAGAAGTGCTCTTGTTCGATGGGATCCTCTGGTACGGCGAATTCATCGTCGCCGAGGCTTGCCTCGTCTTCGGAGGGGGGCATGTGATCATCCTCCTCCTCTCCGTCTGCCGCTCTCTCAGGAGAGCTGGCTCCTTCATCCTCCTGCTCTAAATCTTGATGGAGGAGATTGTTGTTGTCTTTGGCACTATCCAGAGTGTTATTATCTCCTGTGCCGGTATCACCACTTTTGCTTTGGCGGGACTTAGAGCGGCGCCGCTGACGTCGGTGCTTGGGTTGCTTCTTGGAGGGGTCATCCTCCGCTATCTCGTCGCCATTGCCTTCGTTGGGTGTATCGACCATGTATATGTCATATGACGTGGTGGCTTTCCAGTGCCCTATAGGTGCTGATTCATGTTTGTCTCCTACATCGTCGTCCATACCGTCGACGTCTTCGGAGTCTAAGTCGAGCATGTCGGTTAAATCATCGACAGTGGCTACGAAGTGGGTGGTGGGTGGGTGTCGAATTTCTTCGTCGTCCGCATCCCAATCATGTTGGCCATAATCCGGCCAGGGCTCTCCTGACAAAGAGAGAGACCTTAGTGAATTCAGAATGTCGCCGAAGGGCGAGTGTTGAAAGATATACGCGGCGGTGAATTCCATGATCGGCGCCCAATTGGATTCAATTGGCAGGGGCGCGGATGGTTCGGAGTCCGGAAAAGAGTCCGACACCTTGGAGTCACGGGCTGCGCAGAGGATTATGCTGGTGTTTGGCTCGATCGCCGTCGAGACTGCAGCCCCTGAGGCGGTGTTTAGCCACCCGTCCTCGATTGGCGCAGTTGGCTCTGAGCTAAGGGTCGGAGCTGATGCGGGCGCGGCCTCTGGGGTACTGTTCGGCGGCAGAGCTAGGTCATACCCATCGCGACAGTGCGGCGCGCCCGGCTGTGGCTCGAATCCGTCGAAGATCAAGTCTCCGCGGATGTCGGCCGTGTAGTTCAAACTTCCAAATCTGACCTGATGGCCAGGGGCGTAGCTTTCAATCTGCTCCAGATGGCCAAGCGAATTAGCCCGCGGTGCAAAGCCGCCGAATACGAAGATTTGTTCAGGGAGAAAAGTCTCACCCTGGACCACATCACTATCGATGATAGTAGGAGCCATCAAGCCTAACAGCGACGACACAGAGGAACACTCAATGAAAGCACCAATGTCGGTGTCAAAACTGGCGGATCTCGGGTGGGTGGTCCCGAACTGTGCGTCTAGGCCGGATGGTAACAGGAGGTAGGGGACACGATGTTTTACCCAGGTTCGGGCCCTCTTGATGGAGGTAAAACCCTACGTCCTGCTTGATTAATATTGATGATATGGGTAGTACAAGAGTAGATCTACCATGAGATCAGAGAGGCTAAACCCTAGAAGCTAGCCTATGGTATGATTGTATGTTATGGTTATTGTCCTACGGACTAAAACCCTTCGGTTTATATAGACACCGGAGAGGGTTAGGGTTATACAAGGTCGGTTACAAAGGAGGAGATATCCATATCCGTACTGCCTAGCTTGCCTTCCACGCCAAGTAGTGTCCCATCCGGACACGAGACGAAGTCTTCAATCTTGTATCTTCATAGTCTAACAGTCCGGCCAATGGAGATAGTCCGGAGACCCCCTAATTCATGACTCCCTCAATATGTATCCACTTAAAGTATTCTGCTTGGATCATCTTCGATCCTTATGCGCTCGTGCTGAAATCCCAACTAGCATAGTTGATGGGAAATCTTTAGATGAGCATGCTCATTTTGTGCGTCATCGTTTGTTTGAAAAGGGGAAGCTCTTATGGTATCAAATAAATAGTTTGCTATGCTATGCTTGGAATCTTCGTGAAATTTACAACTTTACTTGTTGCTTTAAGAACCCTAAAAAACACCTTCCCTACCTATGTGAGTTTAATAATGATGAAATCTTATCTTCTTATGGAAAGGGTGTTTATAGTTACTATGATATCGAACAAATTGAAGAATTTGTCATTTTTAAGGGTGCTCATGAAGTTGCTTCTTTGATTGAAAAGTATGATATTACTCTCTACAAATCTGAAAATTCCGACATACTTAAATATTGCTATGAAAACAATGCTCACAATGCCTATGTTAAGGAATTTATAGAGAGAATGACCGTTGCTTTGGAAGAAAATAATGATATGCATGAATCTATAGATAATTATGATCCCGATGATTTGACTGAAATATCCCTTGATGAACATGATGCTTACTATTCTTATAGCCATGATGCCAATATTTATGGAGATGAATTTGCTATAGTTCCTTATGTTAAACACGAGATTATTGCTGTTGCACCCATACTTGATAGTTCCTTGAACCAAAAGCATGATTGCGATGATTTTACTATAAATTCTATTGATGTCAATTGTGCTAATAATATGCAAAACTCTAAGCTTCAGGATGCTAGTTTTTCTATGTCTACTACTTGTTGCAATGATCATGATTGGGGTGATTCTTCTTTTGATCTTGAAAATTTATTTAAGCCCCATGATGAATATGAGATTGATAATGGTGTTTTCAATAATACTGAAAGTGGGTATGGAGAGGTCATGACTTTAGTTAATGTTAATCCCACTATTTTGGAAGAGTGTCAACGTTGCATGCATGTGGATCATGTAGGAAATAGTTCATGTGATAGCTATTTTGTTGATTTTGCTTATGATCCCACATGTCATTATTATGAGATAGGAAAATATGATTAAAAATTTTCATGTTACTAAATTACCTCTCGTTATGTTGAGATTGCTATTGTTTCTTTCTGCTTCCTTGCATATGCTAGTTTTTGTTGCTATGATAATTTGTTTGCCTATAAGATTCCTATGCATAGGAAGTATGTTAGACTTATATGTGTTTTTCCTATGTTTCAAGATGCTCTCTTTGTGCTTCAATTCTGGTCTTTCATGTGAGCATCATTGAAATTATCAATGCCTAGCTAGGGGCTTTAAACGGTAGCGCTTGTTGGGAGGCAACCCAATTTTATTTTTGTTTCTTGTTTTTTGTTCATGTTTAGTAATAAATAATTCATCTAGCTTCTATTTATATGTGGTTTTATGCTTTTAATTAGTGTTTGTGCCAAGTAGAACCTTTGGGAAGACTTGGGGGAAGTCTTTGCGATCTTGCTGTAAAAAATAGAAACTTTAGCGCTCACGAGATTTGCTGCCATTTTTACCGGAGAGTGCAATTAGGTTGATTATTTTGCAGAGGATTAATAGAAAAATTACTCACATCCACAAATTTATTTCAGAATTTTTGGGATTACAGAAGTATTTGAAACCTACAGATTACTACAGATTGTTCTGTTTTTGACAGATTCTGTTTTTCGTGTGTTGTTTGTTTATTTTGATGAATCTATGGCTAGTATCGGGGGGTATGAACCATGGAGAAGTTTGAATACATTAGGTTTAACACCAATATAAATAAAGAATGAGTTCATTACAGTACCTTGAAGTGGTGGTTTGTTTTCTTATAGTAACGGAGCTCATGAGATTTTCTGCTGAAGTTTTGTGTTGTGAAGTTTTCAAGTTTTGGGTAAAGATTTGATGGATTTTGGAATAAGGAGTGGCAAGAGCCTAAGCTTGGGGATGCCCAAGGCACGCCAAGGTAAAATTCAAGGACAACCAAGAGCCTAAGCTCGGGGATGCCCCGGAAGGCATCCCCTCTTTCGTCTTCGTCGATCGTTAACTTTACTTGAGGCTATATTTTTATTCACCACATGATATGTGTTTTGCTTGGAGCGTCTTGTATGATTTGAATCTTTGCTTTTTATTTTACCATAGTCATCCTTGTTGTACACACCTTTTGGGAGAGACACATATGAATCAGAATTTATTAGAATACTCTATGTGCTTCACATATATCTTTTGAGCTAGAAAATTTTGCTCTAGTGCTTCACTTATATCTTTTTAGAGCATGATGGTGGTTCTATTTTATAGAAATTATTGATCTCCCATGCGTCACTTATATTATTTTGAGATTCTTATAAAACAGCATGGTAGTTTGCTTTGGCTATAAAATTAGTCCTAATATGAAAGGCATCCAAGATGAGTATAATAAAAACTATCATAAAAAAGTGCATTGAATACTATGAGAAGTTTGATACTTGATGATTGTTTTGAGATATAAAGATGGTGATATTAGAGTCATGCTAGTTGAGTAGTTCTGATATTAGAGTCATGTTTTGAGATATAAATTTTGTGATTCCCGTAGCATGCACGTATGGTGAACCGTTATGTGATGAAGTCGGAGCATGATTTATTTATTGATTGTCTTCCTTATGAGTGGCGGTCGGGGACGAGCGATGGTCTTTTCCTACCAATCTATCCCCGTAGGAGCATGCGCGTAGTACTTTGTTTCAATAACTAATAGATTTTTGCAATAAGTATGTGAGTTCTTTATGACTAATGTTGAGTCCATGGATTATACGCACTATCACCCTTCCACCATAGCTACACTACTAGGGAAAAGGCTACTAGCAGCACGGGTAAAATGGCTACTAGTAGCGCGGGTACTCGCGCTACTAGTATCGCGCTACAGCTAAAAGTTAGTAGTAGCGTGGGTCGAACCCACGCTACTACTAACTTTGTTAGTAGCAGCGAGGGTTCAATCCGCGCTACTGCTATTACGAACCGCGCTACTACTAATGAAATAGTAGTAGCGTGTCTATAGTCCCAACGCTACTAGTATCCTAAATACTAGTAGCGTGCCATTTTATCCCCACGCCACTACTAACTTATTAGGAATTAAAAATAATAAAATCAACCAAGTTCATTCTATCACACAGTTGTCGTATCTTCTCCAGTTCCTCATTGTAGCAGCAACTCATGTATAATTTCATTCTATCGCACAGTTTCATAAGCAACTATGTTCCTCCTTGTAGAAGCAACTCATGTATAATTCCATTCTATCGCACAGTTACGTAAGCAACTACCTAGGTAAGTTGTTATGGCCCGATCCGAAAATTGGACTACTCGTCAATGTGCGGCGCTTGCCCGGCCTGATCTCATGGCCAGCAGCTGTGACGAAACACATTGGATAGCCTCGAAGAGCCACACCTGACTAACGGCAGCCGCCGCCTTGAGTTGAGATGCAGTCACGCCCCTCGCTCTGGCCCTCAGCTCCAACTGGACCGGTCGATGTCGTCCTTGTGCCTCGCTACCAGCAGACGGAGGAAGCCATCGTACACGTGCCCCGCTCCCCGCACTCTAAAACCCAAACATCATTAAGATTCAGATTCAGAATTGGCCACATATCGAATCAAGTATATCTGAATGTTGATCATCTCTCGGGCTCAGGGTGTCTAGTCGACTACTTACCCATGTGCTGGGGTAATAGAGGTAGAGAACGAGCAGCAGCTTCGCTTCTCTGTACATCGGCAGCCACGACACCGTCCAGTCCATGAACCTCTCGACGACCGTCATCGTTGCTACCGGAACCCTGCAGCATTACAAACAAAGGTTTAGAAACTTTAGATTCTTCAGAAGAATGGAACGAAAAACAATGCGGTACATGTAAATGCCAATGTGCAACATTTTTTCCAGAGATTCTTATTTAAGCCATAATGCACAATTGAAGCTATAAGCTATTTCCTAGTAGTGAAAAGTGTAGAGAATAGTTATATAAGAACGCATATAGATTTGACAAGTGCCTAGAAAAACATAAAGCCCAAAAGAAATACAAAATCAGGAAAATCATGCAACCACATATTCAAGTTAACTTCTATTTACTCATAAATCAAATGACATCAAAATCAACACACTGGCATTGGTCCTCGACACAATGGGTGCGAAAGAGGCTGACTGAGATCATAAAAAATAATATAAGAAGGACCAAGAAACTCATATTTCAGTCCAGACATATACGAGGACATATCATAAGGCACATACAAAGTAGCAATGAATAGATAAGACATGCTGGATCGGTTTTCCTCAGTTAAATATAGTAACTGTTATGGAAGTAGTCATAGTGTACATTTTACAGTAAAGCAATCATTTCTTTCAGCTTGAAATAGAGACACCAAAAAAGGAGGAAGTATCATGCACACATTTACCTTGTCAGAAATCAGATACTCGGCTTGCAAGCAATCTGAACAATTCCCTTATCAATGCCAAGTTCCTGCCCACCAAACTGGTTCCATGGGAAAGCAAAGATCTCAAAACCTATAGTCCCATAAAATTGTTAGCATAACATATCATAACTCAAAATAAAGGACTAATCATATGCAGATAGATCATCCCATGGTCCTTGTACTTCTCATAAGTTCCATGTAACAAAATGCAATTGGTTAGAATCGAACCAAAACCATGTGTGCTGCACGATGGCGTCAAAAGCTCACTTAATGGATCACCAAATGTGAAATCCCTATAGACTTGGCTGTAAATCTAATCATTTCTAATTACCTATTTCTAAAGTGCAAGACACAGGACATCCATTATGAATTCAGAAACTATAACATCAGTTTTTTTCTTTGAAGTGCACATCTTTCACTTATTTGCATGTAGCAACTGCCATGTATCCATTGTGAATTCAGAAACTATAACATCAGTTTGGTTGTTTTTTTGCCATGACGGAAATATTAAATAAGATACAATACACGGCAAAGTGATGAAGTGCCAATTTCTCTCTCCTTCCCCTTCTGCATTTTTATTCTTCTAGATGATGTGATGTACAAATTATCATCAGCCTATATGTACTTACATCTTTATAAATAAATCGTTCTGTTTATGAGTGCAGGCTTATTTGATTATTATTGAACTATTATTGCATCTATGCTTAATTGGAACCATACAACTGTTTAAGTTCTTGCATACTATTCTTAATTGTGGGGTCATATTGTTCTGAACTTTTATTATGTCCATCACATACAGGTTTGAAGGTGTTGTGAAGCTGTTGTGATTTTGGACAGAAGGAAGGAAGGAAGAATAGTTTGCTCAATACAAGTCAAGAAGGAGGTCCTAGACGCTACCAAAGTCAGAGATGGACATGTATTTGGAGGAAAATTTCGAAATCACTGAGGAAAGTTTTGATATTTTGATTTGGTGGAGAACACATGCTAAAAAATATCCTTTTAGATGGGTTGATCCAATATCTTTTAGCAATGTTCCTGAATTTATTTCTTCTTAAAAATCCAATCTGTTTAGTGCTTGTCTAGATACCCTTTTGTACATTCCTTTCTAATAATTTGTCTGTTTGTATTCTAGATCTTAATTCTGAATTTTGTATTCTGTAGTACATGTACTGTGTAATCTGACAAGACATGTTGATCGAATCCAAGCTCGTATCAGCCGCTTAGTCCATCTAGGCTGGGTTGTCAAAGAAAATGGATCAACTGAACAATAGAGCTGATGTTGGGGCCTGGAGGAAACTATGTTGCCTTGCTTGTTATGTGAAGCTAGTGCTTGGTCCTCATTTGGTTGCTTTGTAATAAAATCAGTGTTTTTATTCATTCTCCAATTTTGAATGGTGAATCATGCTAGAACTATTCTGTTATGGCAGAGAACCATTGATGCCCTTTTTATGGCATAGAAAGTATTGTCAAATTATCATCACTAGCCAATTTCACATACACTGCAGATTTAGATCCAACAACAGAGGAATCATCACTAGCCAATTTCACATATACTGGAGATGCTAATTTTGGCTCACCAGGCTAGTTTCGGCGAGCTTGATCAGCCTAGAGGCGTCCTGCTAGCGCTGCTCCTCGATGGCGCTCTGCGAGGGTCGATCAAAACAACGGGTGAGGGGAACAGAGCAGGGGATGGGGAAAAACCCTAGGTATTAACAATCAGGGTTGCAATCGGTGAGGTGGCGGCGAGCGAGCGGACCTTGAGCTCGGCCATGACGTGGGAGACGGCGTCGGCAGCGGTGGCGTCGAGGAGGGCGTGCTTGAAGGCGGCGACCTCGACAAAGTCCTCGGCCTCCACGGCTTCCTCCAGCTGAAAGGACAGCATGGACGCGTAGCTCTCGGCCTGGTCCAACTCCGTGAATTGCCGGCTCCAGAGGGTCCAGTCCCACACCGACGTCGATGCCGCGGGGGAGGAGGCTGCGGTGCAGCGGCATGCCATAGCGGAGGAGGCGCTGGCGCCGCGGCGGGCGGGTACGTGCGCGGCGGAGGGGGCGGGGCAGGCAGCGGCGCGAGACAGGGAGCGGCGGGCGCGCGGTCGCCGGCGTGGCGCACATGGCGGGGGGCATGGGGCGGACGGACGGAGGAGAGGAGGTGGAAGGGAGGCCGGCGGCGAGTGGGTTGGGAGAGTAGAGTAGGTTGGGGATCTGGATCGGGCTGCGTGGTTTTTTTTTTGAGACAGACGAGGGGTGGGTGGTGTGGGACGGTTGGTGGGGTGGGAGGTGGTGGTGGGGTGGGAGTGTGGATCGGGCTGGGGTGGACACGCTTAGTAGTACCGTGGGGGTCTTACCTGCCCTAATACTACTTACTTAGTAGTAGCGTCGGTTTTATACCCCTCGCTACTACTATGGACTATCCCGGGGGCATTGATGGAGACCATTTAGTAGCAGCGCGGGTTTATACCCCTCACTACTACTATCAAATTAGTAGTAGCGCGGTTTTTATACCCCTCTCTACTACTAATTAGCAGTAGCGCCCATTTTTAAACCGCGCTACTGATAATCTTCTGTATATAAGGTTTTCCCTAGTAGTGCTAGCCTCAATAGTACCACGCAACTTTCACCGGTACCATAAACCCACCAATTACGTTCCTCAAAACAGCCACCATACCTACCTATTATGGCATTTCCATAGCCATTCCGAGATATATTGCCATGCAACTTACCACCGTTCCGTTTATTATGACACGCTTCATCATTGTCATATTGCTTTGCATGATCATCTAGTTGACATCGTATTTGGTAGCAAAGCCACCGTTCATAATTCTTTCATACATGTCACTCTTGATTCATTGCACATCCCGGTACACCGCCGGAGGCATTCATATAGAGTCATATTTTGTTCTAGTATCGAGTTGTAATTTTTGAGTTGTAAGTAAATAAAAGTGTGATGATCATCATTATTAGAGCATTGTCCCAAGTGAGGAAAGGATGATGGAGAGTATGATTCCCCCACAAGTAGGGATAAGACTCCGGGCGAAAATAAAAAAAAGGGAAAAAAGGGAAAGGCCAGAAAAAAGAGAAGGCCCAAAAAAATGAGAGAAAAAGAGAGAAGGGACAATGCTACTATCCTTTTCCCACACTTGTGCTTCAAAGTAGCACCATGATCTTCATGATAAAAAGTCTCCTATGTTGTCACTTTCATATACTAGTGGGAATTTTACATTATAGAACTTGGCTTGTATATTCCAATGATGGGCTTCCTCAAAATGCCCTAGGTCTTCGTGAGCAAGAGAGTTGGATGCACACCCACTTAGTTTATTTTTGAGCTTTCATACACTTATAGCTCTAGTGCATCCGTTGCATGGAAATCCCTACTCACTCACATTGATATCTATTGATGGGCATCTCCATAGCCCGTTGATACGCCTAGTTGATGTGAGACGATCTTCTTTTGTCTTCTTCACAACCACCATTCTATTCCACCTATAGTGTTATGCCCATGGCTCACGCTCATGTATAGCGTGAAGATTGAAAAAGTTTGAGAATATCAAAAGTATGAAACAATTGCTTGGCTTGTCATCGGGGTTGTGCATGATTTAAATACTTTGTGTGGTGAAGATGGAGCATAGCTAGACTATATGATTTTGTAGGGATAACTTCCTTTGGCAATGTTATTTTGAGAAGACATAATTGCTTTGTTAGTATGCTTGAAGTATTATTATTTTATGTCAATATTAAACTTTTTTCTTGAATCTTTTGGATCTGAACATTCATGCCACAATAAAGGAAATTACATTGAGAATTATGCTAGGTAGCATTCCACATCAAAAATTCTGTTTTTATCATTTACCTACTCGAGGAGGAGAAGGAATTAAGCTTGGAGATGCTTGATACGTCTCCAACGTATCTATAACTTTTGATTGTTCCATGCTATTATATTATCTGTTTTGGATGTTTAATGGGATTTAATTTACCTTTTTATATTATTTTTGGGACTAACCTACTAACCAAAGGCCAGTGCAAATTGTTGTTTTTTTTTGCCTATTTCAGTGTTTCGCAGAAAAGGAATATCAAACGAAATGAAACCTTTGGGAGAGTTATTTTTGGAACAAACGTGATCCAGGATACTTGGAGTGGGCGTCAAGAAACAAGCGAGGAGGCCACGAGGCAGGGACGCGCCCCCACCCTCGTGGGCCCCTCACAGCTCCACCGACATACTTCTTCCTCCTATACATACACATAAACCCCGAAAACATTCAGTAGCACCACGAAACCCTATTTTCACCGCCACAACCTTTTGTACCCGTGAGATCCCTTGTTGGGGCCTTATCCGGCGCTCTGCCGGAGGGGGAATCGGTCACGGAGGGCTTCTACATCAACATCATAGCCTCTCCGATGATGTGTGAGCAGTTTACCATAGACCTTCGGGTCCATAGTTATTAGCTAGATGTCTTCTTCTCTCTCTCTTTGGATCTCAATACAAAGTTCTCCTCGATTCTCTTGGAGATATATTCAATATAATTCTTTTTGTGGTGTGTTTGTTGAGATCCGATGAATTGTGGGTTTATGATCAAGATTATCTATGAACAATATTTGATTCTTCTCTAAAATCTTTTATGCATGATTTAAATATCTTTGCAAGTCTCTTCGAATTATCAGTTTGGTTTGGCCTACTAGATTGATCGTTCTTGCAATGGGAGAAGTGCTTAGCTTTGGGTTCAATGCTGCGGTGTCCTTTTCCAGTGATAGCAGGGGCAGCAAGGCACGTATTGTATTGTTGCCATCGAGGATAAAAAGATGGGGTTTATATCATATTGCTTGAGTTTATCCCTCTACATCATGTCATCTTGCCTAATGCGTTACTCTGTTCTTATGAACTTAATACTCTAGATGCATGCTGGATAGCGGTCGATGTGTGGAGTAATAGTAGTAGATGCAGAATCGTTTCAGTCTACTTGTCGCGGACATGATGCCTATATACAATGATCATGCCTAGATATTCTCATAATTATTCGCTTTTCTATCAATTGCTCGACAGTAATTTGTTCACCCACCATAGAATTTGCTATCTCGAGAGAAGCCACTAGTGAAACCTCTGGCCCCGGGTCTATCTTCCATCATATTATTTCCAAATCAATTTTCTATTTCTATTACCATTTATTTTGCAATCTTTATTTTCCAATCTATATCATAAAAATACCAAAAATATTTATCTTATTATCTCTATCAGATCTCACTTTCGTAAGTGACCGTGAAGGGATTGACAACCCCTTTATCGCGTTGGTTGCGAGATTCTTGTTTGTTTTTGCTGGTACTGGGTGACTTCCGTGTTACCTCCTACTGTATTGATACCTTAGTTCTCAAAAACTAAGGGAAATACTTACGCTACTCTGCTGCATTACCCTTTCCTCTTCAAGGGAAAACCAACGCATGCTCAAGAGGTAGCACGCTCTCCCACCACATCAGCACCATGCATCCCATGCCCGTGCACCGGATCCAGTACGGCAAGGTGCTCCAGCTGCAAGTGCCACTGTCGGAGCCACGGCTCTTGCTATTCGCGGAGGAGGATGGCTGCGCATTTTTCTTGGTCGGCAGCATTCTCGACATCGGCATGCCTATCGCTGTGTCCGTCGTCTGCGTCAGAGCGGGGTCGTCCCCACTTCCACACTACGTAGCCAAGCTATGGGCGAACGGCCTGCCGAGGGAGCCCAAAGGCAGGACCAACGCCGGCAAGGTGGAAATGGAGGTGACAAGCAGCAAGGATCCCAGCGACGTCGCCGTGCACGAGCTGACCTTCTTCACAGTTCCACCCAAGCTGGTGGCCGGGGCTAAGCTGGTGTCCCTCCACATTGAGATTGACAAGCTCACGTCCTAATTGATTCTACAGTGCCTTCTATTTATCTTAGTAATATGCTAATATAGGGGTTAGCTCAGTCTACTTTAGGTTAAGAGATGGTGGGCTTTGGTGGCGATGCAGCAATTACTTCGACATCAGATCAGCAGTTAAAGTAATTTCCAACAGTCGAACGGATATTTTGTGTCTGTTGGATATAAAGATGTTACAGTAACTAGCTATGTTACCACATGCCTCTCTTTCTTGATATGTGTGATGTCACAGTAACTAGCTATGTTACCACATTCCTCTCTTTCTTCATTAATTACATCCCACATCATCTATTTTTCCTAGATATAGATAAGTAGAAACATTACATGCATTGGTGTGTTCCTTTTTAATTCTTACATGCAAAGATTTAATGCGTCTTGGAAACTAAAAATGAGATGGAGATGAGCCCTATAAATTGAAAAAACAAAAAAGTTGAGATAAGCCCTATAAACCGGAAAGGAGGGAGTATGTTACTTCCACTGTGGGTAGTCTAAGGCTGGTTATAGTGGAGAGTATATGACACTACCCACTATGAAGGTACTAGTCGAGGCGCGGATACCAACGAGGGCCTGGTTGTGTCTTATACTTGGACAACTCACCCGACTGCATGCGCACCAGGCAGACGAAGCTCGTGTCGTGTTGGTGCCGTGTGCGGCTCGCACATTAACCAAAACCTCGTGCCTCCATCTTAGCCTCCGCGTTTTAAACTTCTCAATCTCAAGGCCAAGGAGCAACGTAAAACCTATGATAGAGCCAATCGGATGGTTGAGAACAATACAATTGGTAGCTACAGATGCGTGTGTGAGAGAGGACGAGTGCATGCGTGCACCTCTTCTCTTCCTATATAACTAGCAGAGTGACCCGCGCATTTGCGCGGCTAGATTTGCTATGAAGATACGAATTTTGGTTCCATAATAAATATTTAAATATTATATTGCTAATAATCAGTATTGGCATTTGATTTGCTATTATAATCGGTTCTAAATGTTTGACAATCTCACTTGTGTTCACATCCGATTCTGGGCACATGTAGGTACTTATCTATTTGGTGTTTATCAAAAGAAGCATGAATCTTAAACATATTAGGAATGTTCCTTAAATTCAAGCAAAAAAGGTGAAAACTGATCCTCGCTAATATAAGATTTATTTCATTTCTATTATTTCCCGTGCGATTTATCAGTTTCCACAACATGTCCTTAGACATGACCAATTGTAATCATACATGCATCATCTTCACACGCGTATGCTTTCAGCGGCGAAGTGTGTCATGCTTCGTGCCTCCTCTCCTCTAGATGTGGTGTGAGTCTAAGTTCGGACGTGAATATATCTATGTGCGGAAATGGTGGTAAGAGTATTGTGTATTAAAAAAGAAATCCCTAGCACCAAAAATGAAAGAACAATGTCACACTATTTCTCTGCCTCAGCCAGTTGTGTCGTCATCTCATTTCCGCATCCGTCGATCTTTGGTTTCATTGCCGGCCAACAAAAATGGAAGGACTCAACACCTTTAAATTCCCATTATGTAAAACCCGATTAACCTTTCTCATGAGGCATCAAACTCTAGTCCGAACCTATTCATGTTGGATAGTAGGTGCTCCTTAGGTAACTCGGCGGGCGGTGCGACACGGGTTCTTTCTCCAGTGAACATTGATTGAGGACTAAGCATGCACACATATGATTGTCTTAACCCCTTATCATAAGTCTCGTGCCATCCTTCTATCTTCACTATCTCGCAGAATCTAACCTATATGTCCTCTCCACCCACCATAACAAAAATTTATAACCGTGAAAAATTGACAATGCAGAATTTCCATGCATATCACAACGACACTTTAGATAAATGGTTGAAGAGATATAAATATACATGTTTTAGGGATGATAGAAGAGATGGAAGAAAGATGGGGAGAAGACATATGAGGTTTTGGGGAATTAGGTGTGGCAGATGTGAGAGTTGGAAGTGTGGCTTCTAGACCTGTTGTAAATGAGAGAGATATAGGAAACTGAATAAAATTCGAGTTACTCTATTAAATTATTTCATAAGTATAAAAATTCAGTAAATTATACTTTCTCTAGAAAGGTACTACTATATGGTAGTTCTGTGTAGCTTTGTAAATTCAAACACATCCGATGTCTTCATCTGTGTGACTTGTATTGTCGACAAAGTACATAAATTACTTGAAATACATTAGAGGAACCATATAATATCTTTCCTAAAATCCAAAAGGAGGACATATTATGGCTATATGGAAACCACATCCCTTTAAGTAAATCATGCAAGACAGCTTATTATCGAAATGATTTGATTTGTTTCAACTACCCAACATGTATATTGTTTGCATCGATATCCTTCATAAAATTAGTTAAAGGTTAGTTAGTCCACCATAGCTTTTATTCATGGAAAAATAATAGCATGGCTACACATGCTCTGTTTAATTATTTGTATCCCGATCGATCAAGCCATACAGAAGTAATTAAAAGGATGATTATTTTGACTAAGGGGAGCGAATTAGTTCGGTCTGTTGTAGACCTAAATTAAATCAGTCTAAGTGAATGACAATATCAAGAATTCGAATATATATTCATATACTATATTTTTCCCGCAGCTAGACTTTATACATAAATTTTTATTTGGAGTATAGGGTTTGTATTTCTTTATACTGTTTAGTTTCCTGACTTTCCATGTTATAGCCTGGATTTTTCAAGGATAATTTTCATTTAGATGTGGATTTACATTGTGTGGAACATGCATATAATGTAGCTGGAACACTCTGTAATTGTTTTTTTAATCAGCGAGGATTACGATAAAGATATTCGGGTAGCCATTCTTTTAGGTTCATGTATTGTAGAATCTTTGTCATGCCCATCTACTTCCAGAGAAATTTACTCCACCTTCTCTTCTCTTAATACTCAGTCCAAATCATGATCTGATCCATCAGCTCAGCCTCCAACATTGTTGTGTATAGATGCATTGTTGCCATGCCTTGGATCTTCGGGACACGTGGCGACGTCCTTGTGTGTGCCGATGGACTTACGATTTTTTATGTTTTTGAACAGAGCCGTGTTGTATGGGTGTGCCCTTCTCAGTTTGGGCGTACGTATTCCTGCCGGGAATCAAGTCAATCGGAAATCAATCAGCCAAGCCGTGCTGTGTTTTTTTCTTTTTGCAGGGACCCGTATTGTACTCCGTTTTGGTCTTTTTTTTTTGGATGGGTGCTTGGGTTAGGTCTGGTAGATGTACGTGTGTTACTGTTTCTTTCACGTCGATTCAAACATCTATCTATGTTTGTAGGTACTCCTATATGCAAAAGAAACTTCTATGCTGGTAAATCTCTGTTGTAGATTTATCTTAAATTTAGAATGATAAATCTTCATCATTCGTTTTCTATTGTTTTAATAATATAATATAACAGATGGGGCCATTTTGATTTGTTTTTTAATTATCTATCTTTTTATATTCAGGTTTATGCATAAGTTCTTGCATTTTTTGTGCACTAAACTTTCATGGTGGGTAATTTATTATTATTGTGTATTGAACACATCTGTATGTGTTCCCGGAAAGAAAAGAAAACACTTATGTCCGTGTTCTTTGTGATCTTATAAATTTTCAAATATCTACATCTAGTCTTTTCTTTAAAATATATCCATATCTTATTTTCGATTGCGTATCCAATTTTTTTCTTAGTTCTCCTTCCACTACCAAAATAGACCCCATGTACGTAGCTAATGAGAAAAGAAGTTGTTGTTTGTTGCCTTTTCGAATGTCAGCATGGCATCATCATGCGTAATTACCGTGCATGGATTGAATTTGCTGCTGTGTACAGATTAGGAAAGCCTAGATAAAAAGGGCAGCAATTATTTTGTTTGGACTCTGACTCATTTTTTTTCTTTCTTAAGAAAATCGGACTCGTCTCTTTGCATGTGTGCCTGTGTGGTCATGCATGGTCATGCATGACTTTTATCCTCGTCAATCACATCCGAATCAACATGTCTTTCCTATTTAATTTCTTTTACATCTTTCCTATTGTAATCCTTGTCTCCGTAGAGATCAATCCCTGCCTTTCCGTTCGCGTATATTATGCATATATGTGTCCAGCGTGACAACATAAGTCCAATATGGCTGGTACATATATTTGCATGTTACGTAAGAAACTTTAAATCTCAGCCATTATTTTTCTAATCGAACGGCTTAAGTAAAATTAACATATGTGGATGAACGTGATGGTTTGTTTGACTCTTGTTTTAAGTATACTAGTCGTCCATCCGTGCATCCGCACGGGCTAGTATGAAATGGAGAGGACTATATAAATATGTCTTCGAAGTATGGAGTTATACCGATAGGTTTTCTATGGAATATTTGATTCAATAGTTAATGGATTGGACGATATATGTATGCATTGCAACTTGTTTTTGTATTCTCATCTATGAGTTGTCTTCTATTTATTTATTTTAAGCATTGCTCATTGGAGGTTATTGCTTCATCTATGCAACATGAGTTGTTAGAGTTTTTTTTTGGGTTGCCACATGTACCATTGCAATGGATATTTCATCTGATTAATAATTGCAGTCATGGCTATCTTTGGAATTGATACATATAACACCAAAAGCATATTTTACCTTGTGCCAGAGTACCTACTATTATGCTTTCTACATCTTTTATACCTGGCCTGGGTCATCATCCTTTCTTTCTCTCTCCCATCGAATTAAAAATAAGGTCATGGAGAATATAGACAACTTCCAAAAAAAGGTGCAAAAATAAGGTCACGGAAGGGCTTGAATCTTCTAAAAACAGATATACTTGGTGATTTTTCTTTGTTAGCACATAATTGATAATGATATAATCTGGAACATGTTGCCTTTTAGATTGAAATCAAACTGGTCCCAACGCACACACGGCTAGCACTCAATAAAGCTAAATAAAAAAAACACCAAAGCATGAAAAACGTGTGTAGCTAGCAAACATAAGATTTGCACTTATTTTTCACATGTCATTTGTTACTTATTTCAAATATACGTAACTGAACTTTGCAAAACTAATCGAAAATCGAATCACCTTGCTGCCATGTTGTTTACTTCCATCAAGTCATTTTCCATAAGTACTTTTGAAAATCAATTAGCCTGGTATGTCCGGGGAGCATGCTCCACCAACTACGCATGTGGCTATAATGTTTATTATTGTTTCTTCTCTTTTCGTACATGAACCTTGAAAAATGCTCATGAATGGAAGGCCCACTCATCCATTTGTAGATTAATTATGGGAAAACGGAATTTTTCATACCTTGTTTCCAGGTAAGTCCATGTCTCATGTTACCGTAGGTGGTAGCTAGCAACCCTCTAACCCCTAGTGCCTCTTCCTCGGTTGACATCAAACAAATATTACTGGAATGATGGAAGCAAGGGTGTATCTTACTATGTTGTCCCTAATCTTAATTAGTGTACCAAGATTAAAACTAAGAAAGTTCTAAACCATATAGGGAAACTTTTGCCAGACATGGCATGTCTAACCTCATTACAGCTGCCGCTCTCCATGAAATCACTGCTACCTGTTTTGTTGAAGAAGACATGCTAACATCCTTGTAACCTTCTTGATCTTGAACTCCAGGCATTGGGCATTTTCCAGACTCCATGGGGTATGAAGAGCACCATGAGGATAATCACCATCAGCGTAATCAAGAACATGGACGCCGCTTGAACGCCATCCCGTGATAATTTGTATCATGTGATTTCATGGCTTCATGCATCTCAGATGGAATGTGACAGCAATCAGTTCAGAATGGCATCGCTGTTCTTGGCTGCAGACCACTGTACATGGCAAAATCAATGGCCTAAACAATACATAGTCTTGATGTTGCAGCCTTGCAAGATGATGTTTGAGATGTCTAGATGGACAGCACATCAACATTTATGTTCCATTGGCTACGGCCTAAAAAGGAGGCAACGCCTATAAAACGAAAGATCCCTCCAATGACACAGATGAAGCATTAGAAAACATAACGGTAGAATAGTCATGAGATGACCAGTTTCCAAGCCTAAGACATCAAGAAATACATGATTATCAATACGTGGGGAGTGGGGTATTACTAATTAACTAAATTTCCAACATGAATCCACTCTGAGCAAAAACAAAGCTTGTCACAACTCACATGTTCGTCATTGGTTGCACTTCAAATAACATGTTGCCAACCGACTCTCCTCCTTGTTGTATTTCTTAGCACGACAATGATGTGAGACTGATTAGGAGGAGTCCGAGCTAATTCTCAATGATGGCAGCCATGATGTGCGCCCCGCACAATTTAGAAGAAAATGAGGAGATCTTTGTAATGATATTTGAAAGAAAATTACAAATTAGAGTATAAACAAAATGTAGTGTTGTCTTTTTCATTGTGAGAAGCTTGAACTGTACGTACCTTCCAGCATCTTAATCACTCAGTATAGCAATCTTTAAATGGTGAAATGACATACGCATCTTTATCACTCAATTAGCATATTCACTGTACAAACCAACTGACAGGTACGATACCTGATGGCAACTTCAATCTGTTTAGTAAAACATCTTCACGTATCAACTAACCATATAATAAACTAATTATACAAACTGAAGAAAAATGGAAGAAATCATAACCTAAAGCAACCTGTAGTCTGTGCGCTCGTACTATTGGAAAAGCATTCAATTCTCCTGCTCAATGATGACCTCTGTGACCATGAACTCGGCTGCACAAACAACAGAAATTTAAAAAATCAGCACAACCCGATCTTCTCAGCTTCAAGACCCCAACCAACTTCAGTCAAACCTCAAGATCATCATCATTATGCATGAAGTCCACACAAATAAATCACACAAAATAGGGCGCCTTTGTCAGATCGAGAAGATTGAATTAATTATCTGATGGTTTACTTGGATGTGACGGACGCTGCAGAGAGATGAGTCCACAAGAAGATGGTTGGAAGGACTCGTAGTTGGACTGTGATCCCACGGAGAGTTTGACATCAGCGACGACCAGTTTCCCATCAAGCTTGCCTGGGGCTGCTCTTATGAATTGAGGGAGACCACGGATACCTGGCAAGGAGAAGAACACCTTGCTCTCCATAATGATGCGGCCGAGGAGCCGCACACGGGGCAAGCAGCAGAGCAGAGGACGGTGAGTTATCCTCGATGGATCCTCTTTTTCTTCGAGGAGAATCCATGGTTGGATGGCAAGTGGACGACCGAGAAGCAAGATTATGTCGTTGTTTTTCCAGAACAATCGCCGTGTTACATGAGAGATGCAACGATGGAAAAGCATTCAATACTCCTGCTCAATGATGACCTCTGTGACCATGAACTCGGCTGCACAAACAACAGAAATTTAAAAAATCAGCACAACCCGATCTTCTCAGCCTCAAGACGCCAACCAACTTCAGTCAAAGCTCAAGATCATCATCATGCATGAAGTCCACACAAATAAATCACACAAAATAGGGCGCCTTTGTCAGATCGAGAAGATTGAATTAATTATATGATGGTTTACTTGGCTGTGACGGACGCTGCAGAGAGATGAGTCCACAATAAGATGGTTGGAAGGACTAGTAGTTAGACCGTGATCCCACAGAGAGTTCAACATCAGCGACGACCAGTTTCCCATCAAGCTCGCCTGGGGCTGCTCTTATGAATTGAGGGAGACCACGAATACCTGGCAAGGAGAAGAACACCTCGCTCACCATAATGATGCGGCCGAGGTGCCGCCCATGGGGCAAGAAGCAGAGGAGAGGACGGTGAGTTATCCTCGATGGATCCTCTTTTTCTTCAAGGAGAATCCATGGCTGGATGGCAAGTGGCCGACCGAGAAGCTAGATTATGTCGTTGTTTTTCCAGAACAATGGTCGTGTTACATGAGAGATGCACTGATGAACGTAAGAGTCTAGGATTGTTTTTTAACAGCTATGCTATATGTTGTTGTTTTCTTAGATTGCAAGCCTCAAGTTGTAGGAAGTACGATATATAGGTTATTCACGTACCCAATTTTTTACGATATATTGTTGTTGTTTTCTAATTAACGTGGTAATTTTTAGAGAGTCTGTGATTAGTATAGGTATAGATAGATATAGATATTAGATGTGCTAAACTCAGAGTACAAGTGTATGTGGTGCCATCGACCTAGGGAGCAATGATGGTGCGTGCGAGAAGTACCGAGAGATAGGTGTAATGCGTCTGGAAAAAAGACTAGTATATAGCTCGCCACGAAGCTATTCCTGTCGAACGCCAAGCGTAAGATATGTATTTGACTGTGCCAGTTTTGCATGTACACAACAGTAGAAAAAGAACTAGTACAATGGCATATGCTACACCGCGGCCGAGAACATGTGCACACGTTACGCCATCCGAGAATAGTGCCGCACTTCGAAACTAGAACCGTCAATAAATTTTGAGCGCATCTCATCACATTCAAAATTACTACTACTGCCACGCTATATTTAATTGCAAACCTGTTCACACAGATCACAACCTAAACGGTTTCCCACTTAGGAGCGTATTAGTAGTACTCGGTTATAAATACTACTAAGCCAAGATGACTGCACATTCCTCAACTCCTCATCAAGTCAATCAAGCCATTGCCAGCGTGAGTTCTGGGTCGAGAGATTTCCACCAGGGAGAGCCGAGCATGGAAGAGGAAGCATGAGAGATGTCCCGCCTCGCCGCGAAAGCAGTCGACATGTCTAGCTGCGCAGCAGTAGCAGCACAGAGGTCCCGCCGCGCCATCGATGTAGCAGACTGGTCCGGTAATACATCTCCAACGTATCTATAATTTTTTATTGTTCCATGCTATTATATTATCTGTTTTGGATGTTTAATAGGCTTTAATTTACCTTTTTATATTATTTTTGGGACTAACCTACTAACGAAAGGCCCAGTGCAAATTTCTATTTTTTTTTGCCTATTTTAGTGTTTCGTAGAAAAGAAATATCAAACGGAATCCAAACGGAATGAAACCTCCGGGAGAGTTATTTTTGGAACAAATGTTATCCAGGAGACTTGGAGTCGACGTCAAGAAAGAAGCGAGGAGCCCACGAGGCAGGAAGGCACGCCCAGGGGAGGTAGGCGCACCCCCACCCTCGTGGGCCCCTCGCAGCTCCACCGACGTACTTCTTCCTCCTATATATACCCATATACCCCGAAAACATCCAGGAGCACCAGGAAACCCTATTGCCACCGCCGCAACCTTCTGTACCCGTGAGATCCCATCTTGGGGCCTTTTCCGGCGCTCTGTCGGAGGGGGAATCGATCATGGAGGGCTTCTACATCAACACCATAGCCTCTCCGATGATGTGTGAGTAGTTTACCACGGACCTTCGGGTCCATAGTTATTAGCTAGATGGCTTCTTCTCTCTCTTTGGATCTCAATACAAAGTTCTCCTCGATTCTCTTGGAGATATATTCGATGTAATTCTTCTTTGCACTGTGTTTGTCGAGATCCGATGAATTGTGGGTTTATGATCAAGATTATCTATGAACAATATTTGATTCTTCTCTGAAATATTTTATGCATGATTTAAATATCTTTGCAAGTCTCTTCGAATTATCAATTTTGTTTGGCCTACTAGATTGATCTTTCTTGCAATGGGAGAAGTGCTTAGCTTTGGGTTTAATCTTGCGGTGTCCTTTCGCAGTGACAGCAGGGGCAACAAGGCACGTATTGTATTGTTGCCATCGAGGATATAAAGATGGGGCTTATATCATATTGCTTGAGTTTAGCCCTCTACATCATGTCATCTTGCCTAATGCGTTACTCTGTTCTTATGAACTTAATACTCTAGATGCATGATGGATAGAGGTCGATGTGTGGAGTAATAGTAGTAGATGCAGAATTGTTTCGGTCTACTTGTCGCGGACATGATGCCTATATACATGATCATGCCTAGATATTCTCATGAGTATTCGCTTTTCTATCAATTGCTTGAAAGTAATTTGTTCACCCACCGTAGAATTTGCTATCTTGAGAGAAGCCACTAGTGAAACCTATGGCCTCCGGGTCTATCTTCCATGATATTATTTTCATATCAACTTGCTATTTCTATTACCGTTTATCTTGCAATCTTTATTTTCCAATCTATACCATAAAAATACCAAAAATATTTATCTTATTATCTCTATCAGATCTCACTGTCGTAAATGACCGTGAAGGGATTGACAACCCCTTTATTGCGAGGTTCTTGTTTGTTTGTGCAGGTACTAGGTGACTTGGGTGTTTTTCGGAGTAAATAACCATGGGTAGCCTAGCCGGCTCCCCCTGGCCCTTCTGAAAAAATTACGAGCCGATCCGGCCCTCAAGAATCCAAGACACGGGGCCGCCTTCCCCTTGCCGGCAGGCCGGCTATCGGAAGGCGGCCCAACTTCAGCCCTCATGAAGAAAGCCGCGGGAGGGCCAGCTCTGAGAAGCCGGCCGCGAGAAGGCCGACTCGAAGAAGCCGGCTCCCACAAAGCGGTCAAGATCGTACCCTCGAAGTCTGCATCCACATAACGGCGATGTGACGGGGCGTGGCTACAGTGAAGCCTGCCACCCCCGAATCCCGGAGCACGCCTGGCACGATGCGCCGTACGGGTGGCCATGACCCGTCTGGCGCGGCACTGTTGCCACGTTGACCCTGATGTCATCCACGACAGGCTACCAGTACGGCCCACGGGCGGTGGGCCCCTTCAGGCAAAGAGACACCCGAAGGCGGCCAGGCCTCCCCCAGTCGGCCCAAGATAGAGCCGGCTCCCCACAGCCGGCTTGCCACCTCCCTCGAAGGAGACGCCCCATTAAGGAGACAAGACGCGGTGAGGCTACAGCGATCACCCGCCGAGCGGCGGCACTGTAGCCACGCCCACCTCGGCGAAGCCCTCGTCACCAAGATTGAGCAACAGTAACCAGCCCCCGACAAGGCCCTGGACAGTGGGGCCTGCCTGTCGAACAAGGAGCCGGCAGCCGGCGGGCCCCAGCAGTCGGCGCAGAAGCCGGCGAGTGTAGACACAGACGGCTGGGCCCCATGCCCAGCCGGATTACCATTGTACCCCCGGGGGGTAGGCCTATATAAACCCCCCCGGGCACCCATGCAAAGGGTTGATCCCTGCTAGTTTTAGACACCACATAGGGAGGAGAAGAGAGCGAGCCATGCCCTTCTTCCTCCTCTCGCCGAACAGCTCAAGGAGCATCGTGTAGCTACTTGTTCATCTAGTGATCATGCGGAGACCCCGCAGAGCAGCAGTAGGGGTGTTATCTCCACGGAGAGCCCCGAAGCTGGGTAAGATTCGCCGGCGTGCATGTCTTCGCCTCATCCCGTTTCCAGGCACCGGCGACGCCTTACTGGCTCCCACAATGATAAGCCACCCATTGTCATATGTCGCACCTACCACCCGACATTTGGCGCCCACCGTGGGGCCAGGTGCACTGTCGTCTGGAGATCTGTTCTGGACGGGAACCCTCTTCCTCCCCCGCGAGCGTAGCCAGCCCGGCACGCCCGATGGCGCTTGCAACGACACGCTGCAAGGCGTCACCAACGCCTGTGCGGCGAGCGGCCTTGCCGACATCCTTGACAAGACCCTCATCTCTGACGAGCTCGCCTCCGACGCAGGCACCGACCACCTCGTCAACCTCCTCGGCCAGCTCCACGTCTCCGGCGAGCCTGCTGTGGACTTGGAGTCGGTTGGCTCCACCGATCCGATGCCTGTCGACTCCGACACGGCCTCACTCGACACTTTCCCCACCGACGTCATGATCTACAATGACCCGCTTCCCCGGGCCGATGGCTGCGATGCTGTCACCACCAAGGTGATGGTCATTGGCCACGGCGGCGCTTCTGACGAGAGCGCCCACGACGCCCCGCACGCGGCGGTCCACGACTTGTCCATCCCCCTCCCGGCCGATGCCGACACTGAAGCACTGGAGGCTCACCGCCTCGCCCTCCTCGCGGAGGGCCGGAAGTTGGTTTCCATGAGACGCCTCGCTGAGGCCCACCGACGCGAGGCCGACCGCGCCGCCTTTGGCACGCCGCCCCCAGGTGGGCCCAGCCGGGCCGGCGTTGTCAGAAAGCGCGGCGCTGTCGTCGCCGATACGCTAGGATTCGACCGCCCAGTCTACGCCACTCCGCTCGAGAACCTGCGCGCCGCCCAGGCGGCCGTAGACGAGCTAGATGGACTGGGGGCCAAAGAACTCCCCCACATGACCCGACGCATCCAACAGCTAATCGATGCAGCCGCGCAGCGGCACGAAGCCGACGCCCGCACGGAAATCCCTCCCCCACGCTGAGATCACGGCGCGACGTCCCGGACGCCGACTACGGGCAAAACCCGCGCGCGGCGCGAGAAAGAGCCGGCTGCTAGCTGAAGCCGAACCCGAATCTCCATCGAGCGAGACGCAGAAGGCCACCCCCGGGTCGTGGAGTGGCGGGCCAACCCGCCTCCGCCTCGGCCCCGTGGAGAGAGATATCCCAGCCCACCGCCTGTTGCGCATCCGACTCTCAGCGGCCGGCTAGGTCGCCGCGAAGGAGTCGGCGAGAACGACGCCCGCCATCGGATCGACCGCCTGGCGCGATCCCTGGCGCTGGAAGAAGAAGACGATGTCGGCCCGCCTTGCTTCGGCCCCCGCATCCGCGACGAGCCTTTCCCCAAAGGGTTCTCGCTCCCAAGAGACACGCCCAAGTACAATGGCTCCGTGAAGCCAGAAGATTGGTTGATCGACTACTCCACGTCGATTAGCATAGCCAACGGCAACAGGCGCGTTGCCGTGAAGTACGTGCCCCTCATGCTGCAGGGCACGACGCGGACCTGGCTCAACAGCCTCAAGCCATACAGCATCAACAGCTGGCTAGACTTCACAGAAGCTTTCGTCCGCAACTTCACCAGCACCTACAAGCGGGCTCCCAAGCCCAGACGGCTCTCCTTGTGCGTACAAGGCCCCGCCGAGTCCACTCGCGACTACCTCACGCGTTGGGCCGAGCTCCGCAACTCTTGCGAAGGGGTGCATGAGGTGCAAGCCATAGAATACTTCACTATCGGGTGCCGAGAAGGTACCCTCCTCAAGCACAAGCTCCTCTGCGACGAGCCGACTACCCTCGACGAGCTTCTGGTCATAGAGGACAAGTACGCCACCGCCGAATCTTCGATGAAGACCGAACTCCGGGTAGACGCGTCCGGGAAGGTACTCAACCCGGCGCCCAAGACGCCGGCTGGGGACTCCAGCCGACGCCCACACCAGAACGACCACAAGCGCAAGGGCCCCGTGCCGCCCTCCACCAGTCGGCAGGTGGCCACAGTCGAAGACGAGCAGCCCGAAGGGCGGCCTGCACCCAAGAAGCAGAGGGGCGGCAAGCCGGCTTGGCAGCCGGCCTTCTCCTACGAGCAAACTCTCGACGCCCCGTGCAAGTTCCACAGCGGCGCGAAGCCGTCCAACCACACGACCCGGAAGTGCCACTGGCTCACCCGAATCTCCAAAGGCGAAGGGCTCGCGCCGCCTCCACCTGCCGGTCCGCCGCCTCCGGCTCCGCAGCCGCCGGCCGCTCGGCCCGCAGTCGGTGCCATGCACGATGAGTTCCCTGACGAGCATGCCGCCTATGTCATCTTTACAAGCCAGCCCGAAGACCGGCGCAGCAAACGCCAAGAGCACCATGAAGTCAGCATGGTCGCTGCCAACCCCGCCGAGCACATGCACTGGTCAGAAAAACCTATCAGCTGGAGCCGGGCCGACCACCCAGAGGTGATGCCGTCTCCCGGCTCTTATGCGTTGGTTTTGGATGCCACCCTTGCAACGGATAGACGCGCCGCCCATTTCTCCCGCGTGCTGATAGATGGCGGGAGCAGCATCAACATCCTGTACCGTGACACCCTGGAGAAGCTGAATGTCAAGACGAAGCAACTCATGCCTACTCGGACTGTGTTCCATGGCATCGTACCCGGCCTGTCCTGCGCCCCCATTGGCAAGTTCAAGATTGATGTACTTTTTGGGGACAAGGAGCATTTCCGCTGGGAAACGATCTGGTTTGAAGTGGTGGACTTGGAGAGCCCCTACCATGCGTTGCTTGGCCGACCTGCCTTGGCCAGGTTCATGGCAATTCCCCACTATGCATACCTCAAGATGAAGATGCGGAGCGCCAAGGGCATCATCACCATAGTCGGCGATTACAAGAAGTCCTCCGAGTGCGCAGCAGCCAGCAGCCGGCTGGCCGAGTCCCTTGTGATTGCCGAAGAAAAGAAGATGTTGGACCGAGTCGTGGCCATGGCCGGCAAACAGTCGGCCTTGTCCCCCGATCCCAAGGAGCATGATGATCAAGGTTCTTTCCAGCCGGCCAAGGAGAAGAAGAAGATACCTCTTGACCACGAGCACCTAGAGAGGTTTTCCTTCATCGGGGCAAACCTAAACAGCAAATAGGAAGGCGAGCTCGCCGATTTCCTCCGTGAGAATCGGGACATCTTTGCATGGTCCCCCAAGGACATGCCGGGTGTTCCGAAGGAATTCGCCGAGCACAAACTACACGTCCGAGAAGACGCAAAACCAGTCAAACAACCCCTCCGCTGACTGTCGGAGGAGAAGAGAAGGATTGTGGGAGAGGAGATAGCCCGGCTTCTGGCAGCCGGCTTCATTATGGAAGTTTTCTTTCCAGAGTGGCTCGCCAACCCGGTCCTCGTGCTAAAGAAGAACAACAAGTGGCGCATGTGCATAGACTACACGAGCCTCAACAAGGCCTGCCCCAAAGATCCCTTTGCCCTACCAAGGATTGATCAAGTGATAGACTCCACAGCCGGATGCGAGTTGTTGAGTTTCTTGGATGCTTACTCAGGATACCACCAGATAAAGTTAGATCCGGCAGACCGCCTGAAAACCGCCTTCATCACGCCATTCAGAGCCTTCTGCTACCTGACTATGACATTCGGCTTGAGAAATGCCGGTGCCACTTTTCAGCGTTGCATGCAGAAGTGCCTCCTCAAGCAGCTCGGCAGAAATGCCCACGTCTACGTAGACGACATTGTGGTGAAGACGGAGAAGCGTGGCGCCTTGCTGGAAGACCTCAAGGAAACATTTGAGAACCTACGCCGGTTCCAAATCAAGCTCAACCCCGAGAAATGCGTGTTCGGAGTGCCAGCCGGCCAGCTCCTAGGCTTCCTGGTCTCCGAACGCGGCATCGAATGCAACCCAGTAAAGATCAAGGCCATTAAGAGAATGGCGATTCCCACCAAGCTTCAAGACGTCCAGAAGTTTACTGGATGCTTGGCCTCTCTGAACCGCTTCATCAGCCGGCTCGAAGAAAAAGCTCTTCCCCTCTACCGCCTCATGAAGAAGACCAACCACTTCGAGTGGAATGATCAAGCCGACCAAGCTTTTCACGAGCTGAAGAAGATGCTGGCCACGCCGCCTGTCCTGGCGGCGCCGACTGAGAAAGAGCCCATGCTCCTCTACATTTCCGCAACCAGCCGGGTGGTCAGCACCGTCATCGTAGTCCAACGCCCAGAAGAGGGCCGAGCCCAGCCGGTCCAGAGGCCGGTGTACTATTTGAGCGAGGTGTTGTCTACCTCGAAGCAGAACTACCCGCACTACCAGAAGATGTGCTACGGCGTGTACTTCGCTGCCAAGAAGCTGAAGCCCTACTTCCAAGAGCATCCCATCACGGTTGTATGCACCGCCCCGCTGGCCGAGATCATAGGCAGCCGGGATGCATCCGGCTGGGTGGCGAAATGGGCCATCAAGCTGGCCCCCTACACGATCTTCTACCAGCCTCGCACCGCCATCAAGTCCCAAGCATTGGCCGACTTCCTCGTCGACTGGGCCGATACCCAGTACCTATCGCCAGCTCCCGACTCCACTCATTGGCGCATGCACTTCGATGGGTCCAAGATGCGCACTGGCTTGGGAGCCGGCGTCATCCTCACCTCTCCCAAAGGCGACAAGCTCAGATACACGCTGCAAATTCACTTTGCCGCCTCCAACAACGTGGCCGAGTACGAGGCGCTCATACACGGGCTCCGGCTTGCCAAAGAACTCGGCATTTGCCGGATTCTATGTTATGGCGACTCGGACTTGGTGGTCCAGCAATCATCCGGCGACTGGGATGCCAAGGACGCGAATATGGCAAGCTACCGCTTCCTCGTTCAGCAGATCAGTGGGTATTTTGAAGGATGCGAGTTCCTCCATGTACCGCGAGCCGACAACGAGCCAGCGGATGCCCTGGCTCGAATAGGCTCCACTCGGCAAGCAATACCAACCGGTGTCTCTCTACAACGCCTCCTCAAGCCGTCTATCAAGCCGTCTCCAGAGTCCGATTCCATCTTCGTGCCACCTGACCCTGACGCGGCCGGCTCGAAGAACCAAGCAGGTGACCCGGGGACGTCGATAGTCGGCCAGGGGACATCAGCAGGCGGCTCGGGGACTTCCGTAGTTACGCCCGACCCGGGGACTGCCACACCCGGCTCGGGGACTGCGGTAGTCGCCCCGAAGACTACACCAACATAACAGGCGGCGGCCGACTCCAGCATTTCACCACCCAGCCCGCCCGCCCTGGTCGCACTAGCCGTGTTGGCAATAGAAGAGGTCGCAGCTCCATCATGGGCTCAATCCATCCTCAACTTCCTAATAAACCAAGATCTGCCGGCTGACGAAACAGAGGCAAGACAAGTCCAACGCCGAGCCGGAGCATACACAATCGTCAAGATCACTCGTCGCCAAAGCCTTCCGCCATGGTTTCTTTTGGCCGACTGCTTTGGATGATGCCAAGGGGTTAGTTAAACATTGCAAAGGATGCCAACTCTTCAGCTCCAGGCAACACATGTCGGCTTCAGCACTCAAGACCATTCCCCTCACTTGGCCCTTCGCCGTTTGGGGACTGGACATGGTGGGCCCATTCAAGACGGCGCGCGGCGGCATGACACATCTGCTTGTCGCCGTGGACAAATTCACCAAATGGATCGAGGCAAAGCCGATCAAGAAGCTGAATGGGCCGACTGCCGTGACATTTATCGCAGATATAACAACTCGGTACGGCATGCCACACAGCATCATCACTGACAATGGCACGAATTTCGCCAAGGGAGCCTTGGCACATTTCTGCGCAACGCAAGGCATCCGGTTGGACTTAGCGTCCGTTGCCCACCCGCAGTCAAACGGCCAGGTTGAGCGAGCCAACGGCCTCATCCTTTCCGGCATCAAGCCCCGACTGGTCGTACCACTGGAGCGTTCAGCCGGCTGTTGGCTCGATGAGCTGCCGGCCGTCCTCTGGAGTCTGCGCACTACACCAAACAAGTCAACTGGCTTCACTCCTTTCTTCCTCGTGTATGGTGCCGAGGCGGTCATCCCAACTGACATCGAGTTCGACTCGCCTCGGGTAACCATGTACACGGAAGCGGAAGCCAAGGAAGCATGAGAAGACGGCGTCGACCTGCTAGAAGAAGGCTGGCTGTTAGCCCTCAGCCGGTCTGCCATCTATCAGCAGAGCCTGCGCCGCTACCACAGCCGGAAGGTCAAGCCAAGATCCTTCCAAGAGGGCGATCTTGTGCTCCGGCTGATCCAGCGAACAGCCGGCCAGCACAAGCTCTCGGCCCCTTGGGAGGGCCCCTTCGTCATCAGCAGAGCCTTAGGCAACGACTCCTACTACCTGATCGACGCGCAGAAGCCGAAGGCACGAAAGAGAGACGACTCCGGCAAGGAGTCGGAATGACCATGGAACGCCAACCTCCTCCGAAGGTTTTACAGTTGAAATGCAGTATGTATCACGCCAACTTTTGTACTAAGTACGAGACAATAGGCCGCCCGAGGAGAGCTCGGGGACTGCCATCTTTTAGCTATGAATCAAAAGTATCATGCTTATGACCTTGTCATTACATTCACTTTTTCCGTCCGGCACCGGGTTCGACTAGTCGGCCCGGGGACTGGCCGCCTGGAGTTATATTAGAAGTCCTACCCGCAGTCAGACAAGTAGTGTGCCGGCTCCCAAGCCTTCTCTTGCCAAAAGTCGCAGATCGAAGAACCGGCTGTCCGGCTGGCAAGAGTTAAAGGCAGGAAAGGGCGCCCACACGAAAAACGGCTAGGGACTAACGGACTAATATAACAAAAGCCGGTTTTTCTCCCACTGCCGACCGACTACCAGAGTAGCCGGTCGGCCGGCTTCCATTCACCTCGCTTCAATCTAAGAAAGCTCGAGTACTTGCCTTCCCAAAAGGGGAAGGCGGCAAAGGAAACAGCCTAAGGATAAAAAGCATACATGAATGGAAACCAAACATGCACACAATAATATTTACATAAAAGACCTTCAAAAGGCCAGCATTCAACATAGTTCGAATACACCCCCAGTGGCTGGAACTGCGCAAGTTTAATAAAATTGTTCAAAAGGCAACAAGCAGGAAAAAACAAGGACGGCAGATTAAGCCAAGGGAGCGACTGGCGAGTCGGGCAGGTCGGTGGAGACGGCAGTGCCGGCTGGAGGAGTGGCCGGCTGGCGAACCTCGGCATGATCACCGCCTCCCGCAAAGGGCGCGCTAGCACGCGCCTCGTTGCTGGAGGCACGATCAGGCTAAGGCCGGCTGGCCGCTTCACCGGTCGGCTCAACGTCTTCGCCTTCCTATACTTCGTCGTCTTCGCCTTCATCGCTGGAGGCGATCTCCTCTGCCAAGTCTTCACCTGCTGCCGGGTCCAGCCCGAACCACTCCTCCGGCTGGGCAACGCCATCGTCATTAATTTCAGGAGCGAAGACGCTGATGTCAGTACACTCAGCGATCGTCGAAGCGCGCTGAGCGATAGCCGGCCGCACCTCCTCCATCTCTTCATCGGCCTCCAGCCGCCAGGTGCGCAGCTGGTCCAGGTTCAGCCCCGGATACCAGGCTCGGACGAACTCCAGCACTCACCCAGCTCCAAGCCGGGCTGCCGATGCCTTCCAGGCCTCGAAGCGGCCAACCGCAACCTCCAGCCAGTCGGCAGTCCGACTCGGGGTGCGGGGAATCGTCTCGCTTGGCCAGAGGGCGGCCAACACCTACGCCCCGGCGCGCTGGAGGCGGCGGAGTATACGGTGAGCCGGCTGCAGCCGGGCTTGGACCGCCAAGAGCTGCTCCTCAAGCATCCGGCTCGCGTCCGGTGCGATTTCAGCCCCCGCCTGCCGGCGCGCCTCACGATGGGCCTCGATAGATTGGGTGGCGAAGACGGAGTAGCCGGGAAAGTAGTCTGCACAGAGAACAAAAAGCAGCACAAGTCAGAACACAAATCAGGGATCAAGGGGCAAGCAGGGAGTGAAGAAGGCGGCTTACCGTCGATCAGATCCTCAATACGACTGAAGCCCTCGCTCAGCGCCTGCTTCACTTCAGCCCAGCCCGCCGCTTCGGTCTCGAACTCGGCCTTCAGGGCGTCCTTGTTGTCCTGCGCCTTCTTCAGGGCCGCGTTGTGGCTCTCCTCCTGGTCGGCCAACTTCTTGGCCAGGCGGTCACGCTCTAGGACCAAGGTGTTGTACTCGGCTTCCTTGGCGCGAAGGGCGGCCTGGGCCCCGCTGAGCTGCCCCCTCAAGTCGGCATTGGCTCCTGCAAGCATGAAGACAAAGGAAAAATTAATAAGGTGAAGTCGTCAAGGAAGATCCGACCCGGCTGCTCAGTAGTCGGCCCGAATCTCGGGGACTACACCCAGTGGGTGTGCTGACGCACCCCCACAGGAGATGAACGAGACAAAGCATGCACTCCGGCTGCTGGTCAGGTCCTCGGTTCTCCGGCCCAGCTGCTGAGCCTGGGAGTTGAAGGCGGCTGCGCGGAGGTTATGATACTCCTGGAAGATTATACAGGAGGCAAGGATAAGTTAAGTCGTCAAGGAAGATCCGACCCGGCTGCTCAGTAGTCGGCCCAAATCTCGGGGACTACACCCAGTGGGTGCGCTGACGCGCCCCCACGGAAGAAATCAAAAGAGCAAAATAACCAAGGCCAGAAGACTCACCCGGATGATGGCCCGCGTCGCGAGGAACTCTTGGGTGTATCGCTGCAGCGAGGCGGCTTGAGCCTGAAGCCGGTTCCGGACCTCCTGGGCCGCCACGTTCAGCTCGCCCGTCCCCCCGCTGGGAGTCTACTCGGATGTGCTGGCGCTGGCCGCCTCCAGGGCCTCCGCCGTCTGGCTGGCGCCTGCTGCTTGGTGCGGTTCCGGCGCGGAGGCGCCACCCCCTGCGCGTCGGCGCAATGCCGGCTGCACCTCGAGGCCGGCCCTTGCCTCCGGCTCGCCCCCGGACGACTGCTCTGGCGCCGCAGCTGATTGGCCGCTTTGGCCCGCTCCAGTCGGCGCCGTCTGCGGCGCCCCCTCCACGAAGATTGCGTGGTCCTCCCTCCTCTCCATCATCGGTGGGCCTTGGTCGACCTCCTCCGATGGGGGCACGGGAATGTCGGGGGCCACGGCGCGGAGGGGAACGACGAGCAGCGGAGGCTGGTTGTGCGAGGCCTCCGCCTCCGTCTCCGCGGCTGCCGCCTCCGCCCGGGCCTTGGCCGCCGTGTCGGCCTGTTTCTTCGTCGCCTGGGCGGTCCTTTGTTCCGCCGCCTCCCGCTCCTCCCGCACCTCCCGTGCGTTCCGCTCCGTGGCTTCCCTAAGGTCGGCGCGGGGATCCACGCGGCGGGAGCCTGAGGACCCTCCAGTCGGCCCGACTACGGAGCCGCCAGGACCTCGCTCAAGGGAAAGCGGTGCCCTGTCCGGCAAGCAAAGAAAGGTTTAGAAGAGCTTCGGTCGAAAAAGACAACAAAAAGAAATATATGCAAGATATTCGACGACTTACGGCGAGATCGCCTGCGGCTGCTTCACTGCCTTGCGGAAGAGGGCCGCCTCATCCCGCTTGGTCGCCGCCGTGGAAGCCTTGGATTTCTTCGGCCGGCTACCGAAGAAGGTCAACGCGGCCCGGCGCTTCTGCGCGCCGCCACGGGCAGCCGGCGCGGCAGACGAGCCCACGCCTTGTTGATCGAGCGTCGGCTGGCGGTGCGGGGCGGCTTCGACCTCGTCGTCATCCAGCCAGTCCTCGAAGCCGGCTCCGGGCCCCGCGCCTCCTGCCTCATCGCCTTCCCCCATGATGGCGTCCTCCATGGCGGCCGCTCCCAGGTCCGGATCATCGGCGTCGTCCACCGTGCGGTCGGGAAGGAGTTGGCGCTCTACCCCTGCGGCCCCGGCTGTCGGCGGAAGAAGAGGGTTCTGCTAGAAGCAAACCAATTGATCAAGGGTCGGCTATCATGAGGCCGGCTACAAAAAGGAAGAAAAGAAGAAAAAACTTACAGCAGGCGGAGGGTTGGCACAGGAATACGGCTCCTTGCCGTATCGCCAATCCTCGGCGAGCTTGCAGTTGGAGATGTAGTTCACCATGTAAGACACCTCTACATGAGGCATCTCCCTGGTGCTTAGCCGGCACGGGTCGAAGCGGCCGCTCATCTGGCAGATCATGTGAGGCCGGCCTTGGAGCAGAAGAACCCGGCGCTCCACGAAGGCGGCCACCAAGTCGGCTCCGGTCAGGCCCTCCGACTGGATCATCACCCGAAGCCGGGAGACGGCTGCGTTCCCGGCCTGGGACAACGACCTGGCCCGGTAGCTCCACGAAGGTTGCCTCCCAGCTGGCGGGCCGGCTACGTAAGCCGGCAGGTTGATGTAGTCGCCTTGCTACGCGACGTTCTTCACGTAAAAGTAGGACTTCTGCCAAAGCTTCACCGACTGGATCAGCGAAATGGACAGGAACAGCTTGTTCTCGCTCGCTCGCCTCATGGCAATGAAGGCTCCGCAGGGGGCGGCCACGCCCACGACGACGGTGCCGAGCTTGCTTTGGAAGAATGCCCCCCAGAGCTCGAGCGTGGGGAGAACCCCAAGAAAGCCCTCGCACAGGGTGATGAAGGCCGACATCAGCATCACCGCGTTGGGCGTGAGGTGATGCGGCTGGAGGTGGTAGAATTCGAGGAAGGCTCGATGGAATCCGCTCGCCGGGAGGCCGAAGCCGCGCAGGCAGTGCGAGCGGAAGATCACCCGCTCGCCCTCCTCCGGTGCCGGCGAAATCTCCCTCGCCGGCGCTTGACGAACCCACATGAGGTTCTCGCCCGGCAGGCGCCGCGTCCGGCGGAGGAACTCGACGTGGTCCTCGTGGACGTTGGAGCCATCCCACGAGCTCGACAACGCCATGGGAGCAATGCGGCGGGGAGCAAGACGAAGCGACGGCGGAACGGCGCGGCAATGGGTTGCTGCAGCGGCGAAGAGAAGAAGAAGGAGGGCGAGAAGGGGCGGAGTGAGGGAGAGCCTGCGAGCCTCTGCCGCTCCCCCTCCTCCTCCTACTTATAGACCCGCGCGGCGGAGCCGAGGAGGCGCGGCGTGGGGGAGCATGGGGATCAACTGCGCCCACTCCCCCACGTCCCGCGATTATTGTGCCTTGGTGGGAGAATAAAACCGCCGCGGGAAGGTGAGCGGTCCATGTGGCCGTAGAAGATCCGCGCTCTGGCCGAGGCCTACGAGTGGCGGGCCCGGGCCTGCGGCAGCGTCCCATCGCGTGCGTGCATTGGCAGGTTTTCCTTGCCATGTGGCCCGCGGAATGGCGTGCGGTCAGCTCGCAGGGCGACCCGCGTTCCCACCTACGAGAAACGGAGCTTTCCGAAGACGGCGCGCACGAGCAAAGCTGGCCCCTCGGGATAGGAAGCTGACCTAGCTTCTCGTCCCTTTGTCAGCCTCGAAGCTCGATCAGCTTCGGGGACTACTGTCAGAGTAAATAACCATGGGTAGCCTAGCCGGCTCCCCCTGGCCCTTCTGAAAAAATTACGAGCCGATCCGGCCCTCAAGAATCCAAGACACGGGGCCGCCTTCCCCTTGCCGGCTGTCTCCCAGGCCGGCTATCGGAAGGTGGCCCGACTTCAGCCCTCATGAAGAAAGCCGCGGGAGGGCCGGCTCCGAGAAGCCGGCCGCGAGAAGGCCGACTCCAAGAAGCCGGCTCCCACAAAGCGGTCAAGATCGTACCCTCGAAGTGTGCATCCACATAACGGCGATGTGACGGGGCGTGGCTACAGTGAAGCCTGCCACCCCCGAATCCCGGAGCACGCCTGGCACGATGCGTCATACGGGTGGCCATGACCCGTCCGGCGCGGCACTGTTGCCACGTTGACCCTGATGTCATCCATGACGGGCTACCAGTACGGCCCACGGGCGGTGGGCCCCTTCGGGCAGAGAGACACCCAAAGGCGACTAGGCCTCCCCCAGTTGGCCCAAGATAGAGCCGGCTCCCCACAGCCGGCTTGCCACCTCCCTCGAAGGAGACGCCCCATTAAGGAGACAAGACGCTGTGAGGCTACAGCGATCACCCGCCGGGCGGCGGCACTGTAGCCACGCCCACCTCGGCGAAGCCCTCGTCACCAAGATTGAGCAACAGTAACCAGCCCCCGACAAGGCCCTGGACAGTGGGGCCTGCCTGTCGACCAAGGAGCCGGCAGCCGGCGGGACCCACCAGCCGGCGGCCCCAGCAGTCGGCGTAGAAGCCGGCGAGTGTAGACACAGACGGCTGGGCCACACGCCCAGCCGGATTACCATTGTACCCCCGGGGGGTAGGCCTATATAAACCCCCCGGGGCACCCATGCAAAGGGTTGATCCCTGCTAGTTTTAGACACCACATAGGGAGGAGAAGAGAGCGAGCCGTGCCCTTCTTCCTCCTCTCGCCGAACAGCTCAAGGAGCATCGTGTAGCTACTTGTTCATCTAGTGATCATGCGGAGTCCCCGCAGAGCAGCAGTAGGGGTGTTATCTCCACGGAGAGCCCCGAAGCTGGGTAAGATTCGCCGGCGTGCATGTCTTCGCCTCATCCCGTTTCCAGGCACCGGCGACGTCTTACTGGCTCCCACAATGATAAGCCACCCGTTGGCATATGTCGCACCTACCACCCGACAGTGTTGCCTCCTACTGGATTGATACCTTGGTTCTCAAAAACTAAGGGAAATACTTACGCTACTGTGCCGCATCACCCTTTCCTCTTCAAGGTAAAACCAACGCATGCTCAAGAGGTAGCAAGAAGGATTTCTGCCGCCGTTGCCGGGGAGGTTGCATCAAGTCAAGACATACCAAGTACCCATCACAAACTCTTATCCCTGGCATTACATTATTTTCCATTTGCCTCTCGTTTTCCTGTCCCCCACTTCACCCTTGCCATTTTATTCGCCCTCTTTTCCGCTCGCCTCTTTTTCGTTCGCCTCTCTTTGCTTGCCTCTTGCTCGCTTGTGTGTTGGATTGTTTGTCATGATGGCTCAAGATAATACTAAATTGTGTGACTTTTCCAATACCAACAATAATGATTTTATTAGCACTCCGACTGCTCCTCTTACCGATGCTGAATCTTGTGAAATTAATACTGCTTTGCTGAATCTTGTCATGAAAGATCCGTTTTCTGGCCTTCCTAGTGAAGGTGTCGCTACCCATCAAAACAGCTTTGTTGATTTGTGTGATATGCAAAAGAAGAAAGATGTGGATAATGATATTATTAAATTGAAGCTATTTCCGTTCTCGCTTAGAGATCGTGCTAAAAATTAGTTTTCCTCTTTGCCTAAAAATAGTATTGATTCATGGAATAAGTGCATAGATGCTTTTATCTCTAAGTATTTTCCTCCTGCTAAGATCATCTCTCTTAGATACGATATTATGAATTTTAAGCAACTTGATCATGAACATGTTGCACAAGCTTGGGAGATGATGAAATTAATGACACGTAATTGCCCTACACATGATTTGAATTTGTGGATGATCATACAATTTTTTTATGTTGGATTGAATTTGCTTCTAGGAATCTTTTAGATTCTGCCGCGGGAGGAACTTTTATGGAAATCACCTTAGGAGAAGCTACTAAACTCCTAGATAATATTATGGTTAATTATTCTCAATGGCACACCGAAAGATCCACTAGTAAAAAGGTTCATGCTATAGAAGAAATTAATGTTTTGAGTAGAAAGATGGATGAACTTATGAAATTGTTTGCTAATAAGAGTGTTTCTTGTGATCCTACATATTTGAGAGAGCCAAAATTATATCATGACTTGTTAGAATTGCTCTTTGTGCTTCACTTAAATTCTCATGAGGAATGGACTTGCTGCAGTGCTTCACTTATATATTTTTGAGCAAGGTGTTCTTAGTATTTTTGAAGAAATTCTCTCTTGCTTCACTTAGATTTATTTTAGAGTTAGTAAAATTTTGAAGAAATTCTCTCTTTCTTCACTTAAATTATTTTGAGAGAAAGAAAATTTGTCATGTTCATGATCTTCACTTATATTTGTTTGAGCTTATGAAAAGCACCACGTGAAAATTAGTCCCAAAGTGATAGATATCCAAGAAGGATAAATAAAAATGTCATGAAGATCATTGGAAAAAATAAACTTGATTCTTAGTATTAGTTTTGCGATATGATGATGTGATATGTGAGTCATCTTGATGAGTGAGGGAGTCCTGGATTAGGGGGTCTCCGGACAGCGGACTATATCCTTTGGCCGGACTATTGGACTATGAAGATACAAGATTGAAGACTTCGTCCCGTGTCCGGATGGGACTCTACTTGGCGTGGAAGGCAAGCTAGGCAATACAGATATGGATATCTCCTACTTTGTAACCGAGCTTGTGTAACCCTAGCCTCCTCCGGTGTCTATATAAACTGGAGGATTTTGGTCCGTAGGACAACATACAATCATACCATAGGCTAGCTTCTAGGGTTTAGCCTCTCCGATCTCGTGGTAGATCTACTCTTGTAATACTCATATCATCAAGAACAATCAAGCAGGACGTAGGGTTTTACCTCTATCAAGAGGGCCCGAACCTGGGTAAAATATCGTGTCCCTGCCTCCTGTTACCATCCACCTTAGACGCATAGTTCGGGACCCCCTACCCGAGATCCACCGGTTTTGACACTGACATTGGTGCTTTCATTGAGAGTTCCTCTGTGTCGTCACCATAAGGCTCGATGGCTCCTTCGATCATCGCTAGCGATGCGGTCCAGGGTGAGGCTTTCCTCCCCGGACAGATCTTCATATTCGGCGACTTTGCACTGCGGGCCAACTCGCTTGGCCATCTGGAGTAGATTGAGAGCTATGCCCCTGGCCATCAGGTCAAATTTGTAAACTTGAACTACACGGCCGACATCCGCGGAGACTTGATCTTCGACGGATTCGAGCCCATGTCGGACGCGCCGAACAGTCTTGACGAGCATGACGTAACTCTACCATCGGACAGTATTCGGGAGATCGCATCCGCAGCTACTCCGTCCATCAATCCGGGGCAAGTCGCGCCATCTGAGAGCGGAGGGATGGACCCTGCCATGGAGGCCGCACTCTCAGCGGCGATAGAGCTGGATACTGACTTCACCCCTTACGAGAGCCGTGTTGCCGAATCACTGGATTCATCTTCGGTCATGGACTCCGAGCCACTCGTATCCGCGCCCGTCGAGTCCGACTGGGCGCCGATCATGGAGTTCACCTCCGCGGATATCTTTCAGCACTCACCTTTTGGAGATGTGCTAAATTCATTAAGGTCTCTCTCCCTGTCAGGAGAACCTTGGCCGAACTATGTCTGGCTAGAATGGGATGCGGACGACGAAGAAATTCGCCGCCCACCCACCACCCACTTAGTAGCCACCGTCGACGACTTAACCGACATGCTCGACTTCGGCTCCGAGGACTTCGACGGTATGGACGACGAAGCCAGAGACAAACCGGAACCGCCGCCCACAGGGCGCTGGACCGCTACTTCATCACATGATGTGTACATGGTGGACACCCCCAACGAAGCCAATGGCGACGAGAAAGCGGAGGATGACCCCTCCAAGAAGCAACCCAAGTGCCAACGTCAGCGGCGCCGCCCTAAGTCCTGCCATAGTAAAAACAACGATAACAATAGTCCACGCGACTCCGGAAAAAACAACAACTGCACCACCCCGGTGGCAGAAAATGATCAAGATGCAAACAGCAAACATAGTACAGATCCGACGTCCGAACACGATGACGCCAAAGATAAGCATCATCAATCCCCATCTAGGGAAGAAAACAGTCTGGACGATGATGCACCCATCATCCCGAAAACACACTTGGAGCAAGAGAACCTCCGCAGGAGGCTTACTACCACAGCGAGAAGCCTGAAGAAACATAAGCAAAGGCTCAAGGTCGCACAAGATACGCTCAACAGCAAGTGGAACAAAGTAACAAAGCATGGTAGAAGCTACCACCCCAACTAGCTATCCAAAGCGCAAGCTATTACCGGAATTTGACGACGAGGCCTTAGAGCCCATACAGCCGATAAGTGATACGGCCAACCGACCGGAACCACCGCCCTGTGAACGCGATAGAGCGGCTAACAAAGACACACATAAGTCAACACACGTTCTATGTGAGAACTTGCGTCAAAAATCCAGCGCGACCAGATCTATCCATGGATCTAGGAAGCGCGCTACGGTACACAACCAGTACCGAATACAACAACCGTCCGAACACTATGGCGCATCCCAATACAGGGGTGCCGCACACCCACTATGTTTCACTGATGACGTGTTGGATCACGAATTCCCAGAAGGATTCAAACTAGTAAACATAGAGGCGTACAACGGAACCACAGACCTTGGAGTCTGGATAGAGGAATTCATCCTCCATATTCACATGGCTCGTGGAGACTATCTCCATGCCATTAAATACTTGCCCCTCAAGCTTAAAGGGCCAGCTAGGCACTGGCTGAAAAGCCTCCCCGAAAACTCAATTGGAAGTTGGGAGGAGCTCGAGGACGCTTTCTGGGCCAATTTTCAAGGGACTTATGTCCGACCTCCGGATGCTGACGATTTAAGTTATATAATCCAACAATCCGGAGAGTCCGCCCGAAAGCTTTGGAACAGGTTCCTCACCAAGAAGAACCAAATAATCGACTGTCCGGACGCTGAAGCCTTAGCAGCTTTTAAACACAGTGTCCGAGACGAATGGCTTGCCAGACACCTCGGTCAAGAAAACCCGAGAACAATGGTAGCCCTAACAAGCCTCATGACCCGCTTTTGTGCGGGCGAGGAGAGCTGGTTGGCCCGTAGCAGCACCAGCGACCCAAGCACATCCGAAGTAAGGAATGGCAATGGTAAATCACAACGCAACAAAAACAAGCGTCGAAATAAGGAAGGTAGCCCAGATAATACGGCGGTAAACACCGGATTCAGGGGCAACCGACCAGGTCAGCACAAAAAGCCTTTCAAAGGCAGCAAAGAAGGACAATCTGGCCTAAACAAAATTCTTGACAAACTCTGTCAGATTCACGGCACCCCAGACAAACCTGCAAATCATACCCACAGAGAATGTTGGGTCTTCAAGCAGGCCGGTAAGCTAAACACTAAACACAAAGAGGAAGGGACACCAAGCGAAGGCGAGGATGAACCTCGCCAGCTAAGCGCCGGAGGACAGAAAAAGTTCCCACCGGAGGTTAAAGCGGTAAACGTGATCCATGTGACAAGGAGGAGAAGCAATCACGCACTCCGGTACACGCGCACCATAGAGCCCGTCACCCCTAGGTCCAACCCCTGGCTGGCCTGCCCGATCACTTTTGATCATAGGGATCACGATACACATATCCGGCGCGAAGAACTGACGGCCTTGGTGTTAGACCCAATAATAAATGGGTACCATTTCACAGGGGTCCTCTTGGACGGCGGGAGTGATCTCAATCTGATATATCAAGACACAGTCCGCAAAATGGGGATAGATCCGACACAAATAAGCCACAGTAATACTACCTTCAAGGGAGTAATACCAGGCCAAGAGGCCCACTGTACGGGCCCTCTACTACTAGAGGTGGTATTCGGTTCTCCCGTTAACTTCTAAAGTGAAACGTTAACTTTTCACATCGCTCCATTCCGAAGTGATTTTCAAGAACTACTCGGAAGGGCGGCTTTCGCTCGTTTTAACGCAATACCACCAAGAAGGTATGCTTTTCTCAAGCTCAAGATGCCCGGTCCACGAGGCGTCATTACACTAAGCAGAAATACCAACCGTCCTTCACGTACAGAAGAGGACGCCGTGGCTCTAACAGCCGCACACTAGGCGGCCTCACCAACCAGAAAAATGGCAGGTCATCAAGACCACGGACACGGTTAGACGAGTCCGGAGTTCCATCATACATGCATGAGATTGGTTTTCGAACCCTCATAAAATGATAGCAGGGGCTTCCCGCGTATAATCAGGGCCAGCCCGGCTCAACTAGGCTTCTCTGGAATTCTGATAACTTATTCTTCTTTTCGGCACCTAAATTCTTTCCTTTTGCAGGTTGCAATCGTGCTACACCTGTCCAGGACACGGCACAACGGAGACATAGGCGTAGACGTGCAGCAGCGACCCGCCCGAAGGTTTCTTTTTAGATTAAGGCCCTGCGTAAACCTTTTTTACTGTCTCTTGTTTCTCACATCCTCCGGATACTCCATACAACCAAGAAGGATGCCGGCGTTATTGGCATGTGGCCACGCCAGGATTTTGCACGTACCTGGACACATGGGGTTTCTTATAAAGGGCATTGTTTAGCCTGGTATCTGTTATAAAGACCAAACACCTTAGGGAGTGTTCGGCGTCGCGAGTTTGGCCCTATATGCATCAGCTCCGAATCATGTCTTTGGTCAAATGTTGGGTTTGCCCGGCTCCCACATTTTGGTACCTTACGTTCCGTTATATCGGCTAAGGTAGCACTGGGAGAACTACTGCGATTGTGCCCTGGTTCATCCGGATGAGCACCTCAGTAGAGAAAGCCGAAAACTAACTGTCATGATATAGCGAGAGACTGGTCAACCACTCGATGACTAATCGGAATCTTCGGGATTCCTACGCATGAACGAAGGGCCATTTCCCGGTCATGTACGTACGCGCACCGTATTCGGACGAGTGCAGAAGTACCAGGGGCTATATAGTAGCCCCACTTTCAAACTCCTATGGCTATGTGAGAGTGTTAAAGCAATATATTCTGATTGCCTTGTTCGCTACGCTATCACCTCCTTAACGGACCAAGACATTGGATCAAGTGTGGATATGCATATCCCCCGCATTTTATATGCATGGGGGCGGAAGCCGACGACTGCAAACTTTCAGGTTATATACATATATACACAAACGGCCGCATAGGAGGCATCATAGTACTTTTGGGCAAAATTATAAATACAGCCTTGATTAATTCAGAAAAACATTGTTTGTACAATAGGACTACATGTCACTGGAAAATAATATTCTTCGAGCACTGAGCCTCTATCGAGCGAGCGCCTTCAAGGACTTCTTCAAAGTAGTGCTCGGCAGCCACTCGGCCTATGGCCGAACCCTGTGCAGCAACAGTAGTGGCCTCCATATCTGCCCAGTATGTTTTGACACGGGCTAGGGCCATCCGCGCACCTTCTATGCACGCTGATCTCTTTACAGCATCGATGCATGGCACAACTTCAAGGAATTGTTGCACTAAGCTAAAGTAGCTACTCGGCCTTGGCCCTCCCGGCCACGGGTGATCCACAACGGACCTCATGGCAAGTCCGGACAACCTATGGAGCTCGGCCCAACTGGTCAATCGCTCATTCAGCAGCAGCGGACGGACTGGAGCGTGAAACTATGACCAGAACAGCTTCTCCGCTTCAGGACCTTACTGATCCTTGAAGTACTCGGCTGCATCAGCAGCACTTGCAGCCAAATCCATGTACTCGTCCGCAGAACTCCATAGCCGGTCCAGAGGAGCATACTTCGGATCTCCGAACTTAGTCCGCAACAACAAGGGCTTCCCAAACACGATATCTGCAGCTTGAATCAGATCCTCCTTCGTCCCTCTAATTTTGGAGCAGGCTTCCTTGGCAGCCACCCGGGCCTTCTCCAGGTCCGTCGCTTTCGCCCGGTCTTCTTCTTCAAGAAGCCGGTAATGGTCAGCAACATCTTTTAATTCTACAGCCATCTTGGCTATTTTGTCTTTGCTCTCGCAATGCGCGGCCTGTTCGGCCCTTAACTCTTCGACTACCTTTAAAGCGGCCGCATTGCTACTCCTCGCTTGCTCCTTGGCTCGGGCAAGCTCCGCCCGAAGGATCTCCATGGTGGCAGCTCCATCTGAAGTCACAACATATTAAAGATGCCGGCATCATGCTGCTCTTACTATGCGACGATCACCAGAAAAATCACTCACCCTGCGCCTCGTCAAGCCGCTTGTTGACAAGCACGATGTCAGCATCTACCGCACCCAGCTGCTGCTTTAGTTCGGCAAACCCATCAGTCCGGCTAGCCATTGGAGCTTCAACCACCTGCACATAAAGGCGGTCTGCTTATTTCCTGGGACTATGATCCTCTGTTTGCCGCCGTTCTCGACGACAACCAGAGTCTCAGGGGCTACTATCTGCATGGGCATACCTAACGTATGCGGTACCGTAAAAGGCATACATTATTTCACATACCTCGAAGCCTTTCAGCAGACTCATATAAGCTTCATGCAAACCGCTTTCGGCGGATGAAATCCTTTCAATTACCGTACCCATTAGCGTACGATGTGCTTCCGAGACGACAGCTTGCCCGAGAAGATCCTTCAGCACGTCTGACCACACACTGTACGGACCCTTGTTGTTGCTCTCCTCAGGAGCCGGATACTGGGGACGCCGGGCAGCCAAAGGGTTATCTTCCGACAATAGTGGATCCAGAGATACCCTTCGCGACGACACTTCAAGGTCGCCCGCTTCTTGAGTTGGGGAGTCCGGGGGAGGCGTTTCGCTCTCCATCATATCCGGAAGAAGATCCCCCAAAGATGAACTCTGTCGAGAAGGGCTGCGATCCGGACTACAATTTATAAGCATCGATCATTGTCTTCGAAAGTAAGATAGGATATCTTCACTATTAAGTACTTTTTGACTACTTACAGCTCGGTAGAGGGCTGGTCCCCGAGCGGACATTGTGCGGCAAGAATACCCTCCGAGGCAGGACCCTCTGGCGGAGATTTCTTCTCCCGTTTGGAAATCTTAGTTTCCGGATCTTCAGAGGTAGTCCTCTTCCTTCCCCGGGAAGGGAGAATGTCAGATTCTTCCCCTTGGTTATCCTCCCCCATGAAGGCGCTCATTCCTTCGATTGGAATAGGTAGCGACGGAGGCCCGCTTTCGCCCTCTTTATTCCCCCCTTCATCTTCCTTTAAGGGCACTAGACTAGGTGCTGGCTCGAGCATCTTTTCCAGCACCGGATTGTCCAAACCTTCAGGAAGGGGGGCCGAACACTGGGTCATCTTCGCCTTTTCTATCCAGTCCTGGTCAAAGAGCGATTCGTCAGAATGATGTCATGATAAACAAAAGGATAGTGTGTTCGGCCAGGGGATTACTTACTTGGGCAGCGGGGCAGTTGCAGCTCAGGCCCACGTCCTAGGTGGTGTCCGGACACTCTATTTGGGGTCCGAAGAACGATTTGTACATCTCCTCATGCGTCATGCCGAGGAAATGCTGAATAGTGCGTGGTCCTTCCGGGTTGAACTCCCACATGCGGAGGGGCCGGCGTTTGCAAGGCTGGACTTGACGAACCAGCATAACTTGCATTACCATAACCAAACTGAAATCTCCCTCGAAGAGATCTCGGATACGGCTCTACAGTATTGGCACGTCCTTGGCTGGACCCCAGCTCAACCCCCTGCTGATCCATGACATCAGTTGTGGTGGGGGGGCCCGAGCGAAAGGTGGTGGCAGCTACCCATTTGGCACTTCAGGGAGCCGTGACGTAAAACCACTCCCGTTGCCACAATCCGGACACCTCTGGAAAGGAACCCTTTGGCCATGGAGCGTCAGCAATTTTGCTTATTAGAGCACCTCCGCACACTGCGTACTGCCCCTCGACCATCTTCGGCTTCACATCGAAGGTCTTGAGCCACAGGCCGAAGTAAGGGGTAATGCGGAAGAAGGCCTCACACAAGATAATAAATGACAAGATGTGAAGAAGGGAATCCGGGGCCAAATCATGAAAATCCAGCCCATAATAGAACATAAGACCCCTAACAAAGGGATCCAGAGCAAGGCCTGGTCCTCGGAGGAAGTGGGATACAAACACAATGCTCTCGTTAGGTTCGGGAGTAGGGACAGCCTGCCCTCGGGCGGGCAGCCTATGCAAAATTTTGGCGGTCAGATATCTGGCCTCCCTCAACTTCTTGATGTCCTCCTCCGTGATGGAGGAAGGCACCCACCGGCCTTGAAGGCTGGGTTCGAACATGATTGAAGGTCCGAGGCACCTGACCTGAGCTTTGGGTGTTAGAACTCGAGGCGGGGGAAGGATTCGATTGAGCACAGGAGGGAAAAAGAAAAAGCCTTGTCCCTTTATAAAGGGGATGAATATCAGGCGTCCTCCTCATGGCCGTTCGAGACTTACCTAAGATCTAGGAGTCATACCAATAGGCACGGTTGGGTTACCCACGTTCGTATTGATGAGAATCCCGTGATAAGGGGAACACGATCTCTGCTTTGACAAGATGTGTCAAGAAACTGCCTCGCGTTATGTGCGGGGCTGGTTAAAGAAAAACGGTTCTAATGATTACTGGGCCGTGACGTGATGTCATGCTACCAAAATGCGTCAGCAGATTAGATTTGTGGAAATATTATTCTCTCTACGGTGGTATGTGGAACTTATTTTGCAGGTTCGGACAGTATCCTTGTATTCAAACTCTTCCGTGGTGTATTTGGAGGAGGAATTCAAACTGCGCGCCGGACTCATCGTCATTGAAGCCTGGTTCAGGGGCTACTGAGGGAGTCCTGGATTAGGGGGTATCCAGACAGCCGGACTATATCCTTTGGCCGGACTGTTGGACTATGAAGATACAAGATTCAAGACTTCGTCCCATGTCCGGATGGGACTCTACTTAGCGTGGAAGGCAAGCTAGGCAATACGGATATGGATATCTCCTCCTTTGTAACTGACCTTGTGTAACCCTAGCCTCCTCCGGTGTCTATATAAACCGGAAGATTTTGGTCCGTAGGACAACATACAATCATACCATAGGCTAGCTTCTAGGGTTTAGCCTCTCCCATCTCGTGGTAGATCTACTCTTGTAATACTCATATCATCAAGAACAATCATGCAGGACGTAGGGTTTTACCTCTATCAGGAGGGCCCGAACCTGGGTAAAATATCGTGTCCCTGCCTCCTATTACCATCCGCCTTAGGCACACAGTTCGGGACCCCCTACCCGAGATCCGCCGGTTTTGACACCGACAATGAGTAATTATGCTTTAGTAATAATATTGGTGTTAAGGTTTGTGATTCCCTATGCAAGTACGAAAGTCAATAGTCATGCAATGAAATTATATCCTACTTATGCTGCATTATTCGATGTTATTTATGCTTAATGCTTGCTTAAGAGATTATTTGTTTCTTAGGTGGTCGCTTCTCAATCTTTTGCTAGCCTTCATTTTGCACTAAGTGTGACCTCTACTTGTGCATCCAAAACCCTTTAAACCAGTTTTGCCACATGAGTCAACTATATCTACCTATGTGCGGTATTCTTTTGCCGTTCTAAGCAAATATGTATGTGCCATCTCTAATTTTCGAAATAAACTTCTCTTTTGTGTGTTTGTTTCGCTCGCGGAACAGTAATGGATCGCTAATATTTTCCATGCTAGATGTGTTATTCTCTATATGAGTGTTTATTCACTTGTCATTGCATGAGAGTAAGGCAAAGGTATTAGGGATGCCCAGTCCCGAAATGCAAAAAAAATTGAATTTACTTTATGTTGTCAAATAATAAATTACTTGGAAAGTGTTAGTATGGAGGGCACCCGTGGATACGGTTAGCCATGGAACGTATGGTGGAAAAAGGGATAAACTTTATTTTCTCTTTGGGAACCGCCTATGGCATATCTAGTATGGAAAGTGTTGGGAACTATAAGTCGTTTTCGTTGGTGGGATGGATACACCTCCCAAAATGTTTTTATCTCTAAGTTTTTCGCTTTGAGCTCTGGCACCTCTACAAATCCCTATTTCCCTCTGTGAAGGGCCTTTCTTTTACTTTATGCAAATTTTTATTTTTGAATTTGAGTATCCATCTTCTCCAATAAAAGCACCAACTAGGAGGCAATATGATCGTACTTAAGTATTGGGTGTAGCTAATATTCGAGTGTGCTTCATGAATGGATCAATGTTTGAGCATGGTAGGCTAGGGATAACTTATTTTAGCGTTGATATTTTGAAAGACATGGTTGCTTGTTGACATGCTTGAGTATGTAAATTATTATGTCAAAACTAGACTATTGCTTTGAACAACTAAAAGTCCAAATGTGCATGCTATAAAGAAAGAAATATGATATAACATGATAGGTAGCACTCCACATCAAATTCTGTTTTTATCACTTACCTACTCGAGGACGAGCAGGAGTTAAGCTTGGGGATGCTGATACGTCTCCAACGTATCTATAATTTTTGATTGTTCCATGTTGTTATATTATCAATCTTGGATGTTTTTATAATCATTTTATAGTCATTTTATATCATTTTTTGGTACTAACCTATTGACATAATGCCAAGTGTTAGTTCCTATTTTTTCCATGTCTTTTACATCGCAGAAAATAAATATCAGACGGAGTCCAAATGCCATGAAACTTTACAAAGATTTTTTATGGATCAGAAGGAAAATGTTGGGCCCTGGTTGCACCTGGGGGGAGTCCCGAGGAGGGGACAACCCAACAGGGCACGCCAGGAGATCCAGGCACTCCCTGGTGGGTTGTGCCCACCTCGGGTGCCCCCCGGACCGCCTCTTTGCTCTATAAATACCCCAATATTCCAGAAACCCTAGGGGAGTCGACGAAATATTCATACAGCCGCCGCAGAGTCCAGAACCACCAAATCCAATCTAGACACCATCTCGGATGGGGTTCACCACCTCCATTGGTGCCTCTTCGATGATTTGTGAGTAGTTCTTTGTAGACCTTCGGGTCCGTAGTTTGTAGCTAGATGGATTTCTCTCTCTCTCTCGCTGAATTCTCAATACAATGGTCTCTTGGAGATCCATATGATGTAACTCTTTTGCGGTGTGTTTGTTGGGATCTGATGAACTTTGAGTTTATGATCAGTCATATCTTTTTATATCCATGAAAGTTATTTGAGTTTCTTTGATCTCTTATATGCATGATCTCTTATAGCCTCGTATTTCTTCTTCGATATTTGGGTTTTGTTTGGCCAACTTGATCTATTTGTCTTGCAATGGGAAGAGGTGCCCGGTAGTGGGTTCGATCTAAGGATAAAATGATGGGATCTATATCTACGTAATAGATAAATGGATCTTGTCTACATCATGTCATCGTTCTTATTGCATTACTCTATTTTCCATGAACTTAATACACTAGATGCATGCTGGATAGCGGTCGATGTGTGGAGTAATAGTAGTAGATGCAGGTAGTAGTGGGTCTACTAATCTTGGACATGATGCCTATGTAATAATCATTGCCTGGATAATGTCATATTATTTGAGGTTCTACCAATTGCCCAACAGTAATTTGTTTACCCACTGTTTGCTATCTTTCTCGAGAGAAGCCATTAGTGAAATCTACCGTCCCCGAGTCTTCTTTCTCATATATTTGCTTGCGATCTACTTTTCCTTTGCATTTTTATTCAGATCTATTAAACCAAAAATACAAAAAATACTTTGCTGCACTTTATTTTATTTACGATCTATTATTTCAATCTATTTACAAATTTCTGGCATCGTTACCCGAAAGGGATTGACAACCCCTTCAACAAGTCGGGTTGCGAGGTGTTGTTATTTGTGTGCAGGTGATGTTTATGTTGTGTTGCTTGGTTCTCCTACTAGCTTGATAACCTTGGTTTCATCACTGAGGGAAATACCTACCTTCGTTGTGCTACATCATCCCTTCCTCTTTGGGGAAACACCGACGTAGTCCTAGCAGACAGGAGCTTTATGGCGCTATACTCAGGGAGCAATAAAATGCTTTCACCACTTCATCACCGCCGACATCTACACCATCATGTACATCTTCGTGGGTTCTGGACTCTGGAGCTTCCTTTCATATGTCCTCCGATTCTTCAGTATTGTCTTCTATTCGCCCTCTTGATTCTCCTATTAATGTTCTTACTGCCGATGACACATCCCTTCCTGTTGCTAGTCGTGGTCTTCTTTCCACTCCATCCTTTTTTGTTCCTAGTGTTTCTCATGTTCCTCGTCTTACCATGAATCTTTTTTCCGCTGCCCAACTTACTGATTCTGGCTGTCGTGTCATTCTTGATACCGACTCTTGCTCCAGTCAGGATCGTCGCACCAAGGCTTTGGTTGGTGCTAGCCCCCAATGTCATGAGTCAAAGGGCCTTTGGGAGGTTGACTGGCTTTGTGTTCCTTCCACTGCCACCACTTCTGCTAGCTCTCATGATCTTGTTGCCTCTTTGTCTGCGTCCTTCCAGAAGTGGCATCATCTCCTTGGTCAGATATGTGGCTCTCGCTTGTCATCTTTAGTGCATCAGGGCCTCTTAGGGTCTATATCTAGAGATGTTTCTTTACATTGAAATGGTTGTAGACTTGGCAAACAGGCCCAGTTACCTTATCCTACCAGTGAGTCGGTTTCTCAGCGTCCTTTTGACTTAGTTCATTCTGATGTCTGGGGTCCTGCTGCCTTTAATTCGAAAGGTGGTCATTGCTACTATGTTTTGTTTATTGATGAGTTCTCTCACTACACTTGGCTCTACTTCATGAAATCTCGTAGCGAGGTTCTCTCTATATACAAACGATTTGCTGCCATGGTTCACATCCAGTTTTCCACGCCCATTCGTACTTTTCGTGCTGACTCCGCTGGAGAGTATATCTCCCAACTGTTGCGTGGTTTTCTCGTGGAACAGGGGACTCTTGCCCAGTTCTCATGTCCTGGTGCTCATGCTTAGAATGGCATTGCTGAATGTAAGCATCATCATCTACTTAAGACGGCTCATGCACTGATGATTGCCGCTTCCCTTCCACCCCACCTTTGGGCTGAGGATGTTTCTACATCCACCTATCTCATCAACATTCAGCCGTCGACTGCTCTGCAGGGTGTTATTCCTATAGAGTGTCTCACCCGTCGTTCTCCTGACTACTCAGCTCTTCGTATGTTTGGATGTGTGTGCTATGTCCTTCTTGCCCCGCGAGAACACACCGAACTGACTGCTCAGTCGATTGAGTGTGTTTTCCTTGGCTACAGTGATGAGCACAATGGCTATCCCTGCTGGGATTCTATTGGTCGTCGCGTACGCATCTCGTGTGATGTGACTTTTGACATGTCTCATTCTTACTACCCATGTCCATCTTCCTCGAGCTACTCTGTGGATGATATTTCCTTTCTTCTTCTTCCTGATACACCCTGCTATGTGCCTCATGTTCCACCTCTTCCACCGGCACCTCTCATTCCTTCTCCCTCACCACCGACCCTCTCTTCTCCATCCTCCTCCTACACATCTCCACCATCATCTCCAGTCTGCCGTCCTCTCTCACCATTTCCTCTCCACTATACTCATCTCCCTCGTATTGAGGATGCTTCCCCTGATTCGCCTGCCACGCCTTCCACCTCTGGTGCACCTCTGTTCACGCCTCCCCCGGTTCATAATCTCCGTGCTCGGCCTCGCCCCCTGCCTAATCACTATTCTCCTGATCGGTACGGTCTCTTTGTTATTTCTGAGCCCACTTCCTATCAGATTGCCATGACTCAGCCTGAATGGCAACTTGCGATGGCCGAAGAACTTGCTGCCCTTGAGCGCTCTGGCACATGGGATCTGGTTTCCCTCCCTTCTGGTGTTTTTCCCATCACCTGCAAGTGGGTCTACAAGATTAAGACTCGCTCCGATGGTTCTCTTGAGCGCCACAAAGCTCGTCTTGTGGCCTGTGGTTTTCAGCAGGAGCAAGGACGCGATTACGATGAGACATTCGCTCATGTGGCCCACATGACCACTGTCTGCACTCTCCTTGTTGTGGCTTCTGTTCGTCATTGGTCTTTCTCTCAACTTGATGTCCAGAACTCCTTTCTCAACGGCGAGTTGCGTGAGGAGGTTTATATGCAGCCACCACCGGGGTACTATGCTCCTGATGGTATGGTCTGTAGACGTCGCCGCTCCCTCTATGGTCTTAAACAGGCCCCTCGCGCCTGGTTCGAGTGTTTCGCCTCTGTGGTGACTGCCGCTGGTTTCTTGCCCAGTGATCATGATCCCCCGTTGTTTGTTCACACGTCTCCTCGCGGTCGGACTCTTCTCCTTCTCTATGTTGATGACATGATCATCACTGGCGACAACTCTGACTACATTGCCTTTGTTAAGGCTCGCCTTCACGACCAGTTTCTCATGACTGATCTTGGTCCACTTCGCTATTTTCTTGGGATTGAGATCTCCTCGGCCCCTGATGGCTTCTACATCTCAGAAGAAAAATATATTCAGGATCTTCTTGCTCGCGCTGCTCTAGGTGATGAGCGCACAGTTGTGACTCCTATGGAGCTCAACATTGAGCTTCGTGCCTCTGATGGTGACCCTCTTCCTAATCCTACTCGCTATCGTCACCTTGTTGGCAACCTTGTCTATCTTGCTGTTACGCGTCCTGACATCTCCTATCCTATCCACATCCCGAGTCAGTTTGTTTCAGCACCGACCCATGTCCACTATACTCACCTCCTCCGTGTTTTACGATATCTTCGTGGCATGATCTCTCAGCGCCTTTTCTTTCCCCGCTCCAGCTCTCTTGAGCTACAGGCCTACTCTGATGCTACCTAAGCTAGTGATCCCTCTGATCGACGCTCGCTATCTGCTTACTGTGTCTTTCTTGGTGGCTCTCTTATTGCCTGGAAGACAAAGAAACAGACTGCAGTTTCTTGCTCAAGTACAGAGGGTGAGTTCCGAGCCATGGCTATGTTGACGGCTGAGGTGATCTGGTTATGGTGGTTACTTGAGGATTTTGGTGTGTCTGCTACTACCTCGACTCCCTTACTGTCTGATAGTACCGGTGCTATCAGTATTGCGCGTGACCCGGTGAAGCATGAGCTCACCAAGCACATCGGTGTGGATGCCCACTTTGTGCATGCTGTTGTGCAGGATCAGACTCTCGCTATCCACTATGTGCCCTTCGAGTTACAGTTGGTGGACTTCTTCACTAAGGCACAAACTCGAGTGCAGCATGGTTTTCTTCTCTCCAAACTCAGTGTTGTTGATCCATCATGAGTTTGAGGGGGGTGTTGATACGTCTCCAACGTATCTATAATTTTTTATTGTTCCATGCTATTATATTATCAACCTTGGATGTTTTATATGCATTTATGTGCTATTTTATATGATTTTTGGGACTAACCTATTAACCTAGAGCCCAGTGCCAGTTTCTATTTTTTCCTTGTTTTAGAGTATCGCAGAAAAGAAAAAATCAAACAGAGTCCACTTGACCTGAAACTTCACGGAACTTATTTTTGGAAGGAAAGCAACCCGGGAGACTTGGAGTCCACGTCAAGGAAGCTTCGAGGAGGCCACGAGGTAGGGGGCGTGCCCACCCCCCCTGGGCGCGCCCTCCACCCTCGTGGGCCCCTCGTCGCCCCCTGACGTACTTCTTCCACCTATATATCTCTACATACCCTAAAATGATCGGAGAGCACAATAGATCGGGAGTTCCGCCACCAGAAGCCTCCGTAGCCACCAAAAACCAATCTAGACCCGTTCCGGCACCCCGCCGGAGGGGGAAATCCCTCTCCGGTGGCCATCTTCATCATCCCGGTGCTCTCCATGACGAGGAGGGAGTAGTTCTCCCTCGGGGATGAGGGTATGTACCAGTAGCTATGTGTTTGATCTCTCTCTCTCTCGTGTTCTTGAGGTGGTGCGATCTTGATGTACCGCGAGCTTTGCTATTATAGTTGGATCTTATGATGTTTTCTCCCCCTCTACTCTCTTGTAATGGATTGAGTTTTCCCTTTGAAGTTATCTTATCGGATTGAGCCTTTAAAGATTTGAGAACACTTGATGTATTTCTTGCCATGGATATCTGTGGTGACAGTGGGTTATCACGTGATTCAATTGATGTATGTTTTGGTGATCAACTTGCGGGTTCCGCCCATGAACCTATGCATAGGGGTTGGCACACGTTTTCGTCGTGATTCTTTGGTAGAAACTTTGGGGCACTCTTTGAGGTTCTATGTGTTGGTTGAATAGATGAATCTGAGATTGTGTGATGCATATCGTATAATCATACCCACGGATACTTGAGGTGACATTGGAGTATCTAGGTGACATTATGGTTTTGGTTGATTTGTGTCTTAAGGTGTTATTCTAGTACGAACTCTAGGGCTGTTTGTGACACTTATAGGAATAGCCCAACGGATTGATTGGAAAGAATAACTTTGAGGTGGTTTCATACCCTACCATAATCTCTTTGTTCGTTCTCCGCTATTAGTGACTTTGGAGTGACTCTTTGTTGCATGTTGAGGGATAGTTATGTGATCCAATTATGTTATTTTTGTTGAGGGATAGTTATGTGATCCAATTATGTTATTATTGTTGAGAGAACTTGCACTAGTGAAAGTATGAACCCTAGGCCTTGTTTCAACGCATTGGAATGCCGTTTATGCTCACTTTTATCATTAGTTACCTTGCTGTTTTTATATTTTCAGATTACAAAAACTATTATCTACTATCCATATACCACTTGTATCACCATCTCTTCACCGAACTAGTGCACCTATACAATTTACCATTGTATTGGGTGTGTTGGGGACACAAGAGACTCTTTGTTATTTGGTTGCAGGGTTGCTTGAGAGAGACCATCTTCATCCTACAACTCCTACGGATTGATAAACCTTAGGTCATCCACTTGAGGGAAATTTTCTACTGTCCTACAAACCTCTGCACTTGGAGGCCCAACAACGTCTACAAGAAGAAGGTTGTGTAGTAGACATCAAGCTCTTTTCTGGCGCCGTTGCAGGGGAGGTGAGTGCTTGAAGGTATATCTTTAGATCTTGCAATCGAGTCTTTTAGTTTCTTGTTTTATCACTAGTTTAGTTTATAAAATAAAATTAAAAATGGAATTAAGTTTGCTTCATATCGCTTTATCTTTTTAATATCTATCATGAGAATAAGGATTCCGATAATTGCGCTCAAGTGCTAGAAGAAGAATGCATTAGAATGTTTGGCACTAAATGTTTGAATGATGAGCATGATTGCAATGTTGTTAGTATAAATTCCTTGAATATCCATGATGCTAATGATATGCAAAGCCACAAGCTTGGGGAAGCTATGTTTGATCAAGATGATATTTTTTGTCCCCCAAGCTTTGATGAGCAAATTTATTATGATGAAATCATGCCTCCTATTTATGATGATTATATTGATGAAAGTGGATTTGGAGAGGTCATGACTTTATTTTGTGATGAATCCACTACTCCGGAAGAGGTTCCAATTGACTATGAGAACAAAGTTGCTATCCATGATGATTATTGTGATGACTTGTATGCTATAAATAATAATGATATCCATGAAACTTTTCATCATGATTTTAGTTTTCAATTGGATTATGCCGCACATGATAGTTATTTTGTTGAGTTTGCTCCCACTATTATTCATGAGAAGAATTTTGCTTATGTGGAGAGTAGTAAATTCTCTATGCTTGTAGAGAAAAGAATGCTCTATGTGATGGTTATATTGTTGAATTCATTCATGATGCTACTGAAAATTATTATGAGCGAGGAATATATGCTTGTAGGAATTGCAATAATATCAAGTTCCCTCTCTATGTGCTTAAAATTTTGAAGTTATGCTTGTTTTACCTTCCTATGCAAGTTGATTCTTGTTCCCACAAGTTGTTTGCTCACAAAATCACTATGCATAGGAAGTGGGTTAGACTTAAATGTGCTAGTCATATTCTTCATGATGCTCTCTTTATGTTTCAATTCTTGTCTTATGTGAGCATCATTGAAATCATCATGCCTAGCTAGGGGCGTTAAACGATAGTGCTTGTTGGGAGGCAACCCAACTTTATTTTTGATCCTTGCTTTTTGTTCCCGTTTAGTAATAAATAATTCATCTAGCCTCTGTTTAGATGTGGTTTTATGTGTTTAATTAGTGTTTGTGCCAAGTAGAACCATTGGGAAGACTTGGGGAAAGTCTTTTTGATTTTGCTATAAAAAACAGAAACTTTAGCGCTCACGAGAATTGCTGCCATTTTTTATTGGAGAGTGCTATTTAGTTAATTATTTTTGCAGATGTTTAATAGATAAATTACTCACGTCCATAAATTTATTTTAGAATTTTTGGGGTTCCATAAGTTTGCGTTAGTTACAGATTACTACAGACTGTTTTTTTTTGACAGATTTTGTTTTCCGTGTGTTGTTTTCTTATTTTAATGAATCTATGGCTAGTAAAAGAGTTTATAAACCATACAGAAGTTGGAATACAGTAGATATTACACCAATATGAATTTAGAATGAGTTCATTACAGTAACTTATGATGGTGATTTTCTTTCTTATACTAACGGAGCTTACGAGTTTTATGTTAAGTTTTGTGTTGTGAAGTTTTCAAGTTTTGGGTGAAGATTCGATGGACTATGGAATAAGGAGTGGCAAGAGCCTAAGCTTGGGGATGCCCAAGGCACCCCAAGGTAATATTCAAGGACAACCAAAAGCCTAAGCTTAGGGATGCCCCGGAAGGCATCCCCTCTTTCGTCTTCGTTCATCGGTAACTTTACTTGGAGCTATATTTTTATTCACCACATGATATGTGTTTTGCTTGGAGCGTCATTTTATTTTATTTAATTTTGCTTGCTTCTTGAATAAAATACCAAGATCTGAAATTATTAATGTTAGAGAGTCTTCACATAGTTGCATAAGTATTCGACTACTCATTGATCTTCACTTATATCTTTCGGAGTAGTTTGTTGTTGCTCTAGTGCTTCACTTATATCTTTTAGAGCACGGTGGTGGTTTTATTTTATAGAAACAATTGATCTCTCATGCTTCACTTATATTATTTTGAGAGTCCTTTAGAACAGCATGGTAGTTTGCTTTGGTTATGAAACTAGTCCTAATATGATGGGCATCCAAGAGGGATAGAATAAAAACTGTCATATAAGTGCATTGAATACTAAGAGAAGTTTGATTCTGGATGATTGTTTTGAGATATGGAGGTAATAATATCAAAGTCATGCTAGTTGAGTAGTTGTGAATTTGAGGAATACTTGTGTTGAAGTTTGCAAGTCCCGTAGCATGCACGTATGGTAACTGTTGTGTAACAAATTTGAAACATGAGGTGTTATTTGATTGTCTTCCTTATGAGTGGGTTAGGGACGAGCGATGGTCTTTTCCTACCAATCTATCACCCTAGGAGCATAGCGTAATGCCGAGGTTTTTGATGACTTGTAGATTTTTGCAATAAGTATGTGAGTTCTTTATGACTAATGTTGAGTCCATGGATTATACACTCTCACCCTTCCATCATTGCTAGCATCTTCGGTACGGTGCATTGCCCTTTATCACATTGAGAGTTGGTGCAAACTTCACCGGTGCATCCAAACCCTGTGATATGATACGCTCTGTCACACATAAACCTCCTTATATCTTCCTCAAAACAGCCACCATACCTACCTATTATGGCATTTCCATAGCCATTCCGAGATATATTGCCATGCAACTTTCCACCATTCCGGTTATCATGTCACGTTCATCATTATCATATTGCTTAGCTTGATCATGTAGTTGACATCGTATTTGTGGCGAAGCCATCATTCATAATTTTTCATACATGTCACACTTGATTCATCGCAATCCCGGTACACCGCCGGAGGCATTCATATAGAGTCATATCTTATTCTAAGTATCGAGTTGTAATCATTGAGTTGTAAATAAATAGAAGTGTGATGATCATAATTTTCTAGAGCATTGTCCCAAGTGAAAAAGAAGAGAAAGGCCATAAAAAAGGAGAAGGCCCAAAAATAAGGGGGAGAAAGGCCATAAAAAAGAGAAGGCCCAAAAATGAGAGAAAAAGAGAGAAGGGACAATGCTACTATCCTTTGCCACACTTGTGCTTCAAAGTAGCACCATAATCCTCATGATAGAGAGTCTCTTGTTTTGTCACTTTCATATACTAGTGGGAATTTTTCATTATAGAACTTGGCTTGTATATTCCAACAATGGGCCTCCTCAAGTGCCCTAGGTCTTCGTGAGCAAGCAAGTTGGATGCACACCCACTTAGTTTCTTTTGTTGAGCTTTCGTACATTTATAGCTCTAGTGCATCCGTTGCATGGCAATCCCTACTCCTTGCATTGTCACCAATTGATGGGCATCTCCTTAGCCCATTGATTAGCTGCGTCGATGTGAGACTTTCTCCTTTTTGTCTTCTCCACATAACCCCCTCATTATATTCTATTCCACCCATAGTGCTATATCCATGGCTCGCGCTGATGTATTGCGTGAAGGTTTATAGGTTTGAGATTACTAAAGTATGAAACAATTGCTTGGCTTGTCATCGGGGTTGTGCATGATGAGAGCATTCCTGTTTGACGAAAATGGAGCATGACTAAACTATATGATTTTGGAGGGATGAACTTTCTTTGGCCATGTTATTTTGAGAAGACATGATTGCTTAGTTAGTATGCTTGAAGTATTATTATTTTTATGTCAATATTAAAATTTTGTCTTAAATCTTATGGATCTGAATATTCTTGCTACAATAAAGATAAATACATGATGAATATGTTAGGTAGCATTCCACATCAAAAATTATGTTTTTATCATTTACCTACTCAAAACGAGCAGGAATTAATCTTGGGGATGCTGATACATCTCCAACGTATCTACAATTTTTTATTGTTCCATGTTATTATATTATCAACCTTGGATGTTTTACATGCATTTATATGCTATTTTATATGATTTTTGGGACTAACCTATTAACCTAGAGCCTAGTGCCAGTTTCTGTTTTTCCTTGTTTTAGAGTATCGCAGAAAAGGAAAATCAAATGGAGTCCAATTGGCCTGAAACTTCACGGAACTTATTTTTGGAAGGAAAGTAACCTTGGAGACTTGGAGTCCACGTCAAGCAAGCTTCGAGGAGGCCACGAGGTGTGGGGCGCTCCCACCCTCCTGGGTGCGCCCTCCACCCTCATGGGCCCCTCGTGGCCCCCCTGACGTACTTCTTCCTCCTATATATCTCCATATACCCGCACAATAGATCGGGAGTTCCGCTGCCAGAAGCCTCCGTAGCCACCAAAAACCAATCTAGACCCGTTCTGGCACCCTGGCGGAGGGGGCAATCCCTCTCCGGTGGCCATCTTCATCATCCCGGTGCTCTCCATGACGAGGAGGGAGTTGTTCTCCCTCGGGGCTGAGGGTATGTACCGGTAGCTATGTGTTTGATCTTTCTCTCTCGTGTTCTTGAGGTGGTACGATCTTGATGTATCGCGAGCTTTGCTATTATAGTTGGATCTTATGATGTTTTCTCCCCACCCCCCTCTACTCTCTTGTAATGGATTGAGTTTTCCATTTGAAGTTATCTTATCGGATTGAGTCTTTAAAGATTTGAGAAAACTTGATGTATGTCTTGCCGTGGATATCTGTGGTGACAATGGGATATCACGTGATTCACTTGATGTATGTTTTGGTGATCAACTTGCGGGTTCCGTCCATGAACCTATGCATAGGGGTTGGCACACGTTTTTGTCATGATTCTCCAGTAGAAACTTTGGGGCACTCTTTGAGGTTCTATGTGTTGGTTGAATAGATGAATCTGAGATTGTATGATGCATATCGTATAATCATACACACCGATACTTGAGGTTACATTGGAGTATCAAGGTGACATTAGGGTTTTGGTTGATTTGTGTCTAAAGGTGTTATTCTAGTACGAACTCTAGGGCTGTTTGTGACACTTATAGGAATAGCCCAACGGATTGATTGGAAAGAATAACTTTGAGGTGGTTTTGTACCCTACCATAATCTCTTCGTTCGTTCTCCGCTATTGGTGACTTTGGAGTGACTCTTTGTTGCATGTTGAGGGATAGTTATGTGATCCACTTATGTTATTATTGTTGAGAGAACTTGCACTAGTGAAAGTATGAACCCTAGGCCTTGTTTCAATGCATTGCAATACCGTTTATGCTCACTTTCATCATTAGTTACCTTGCTGTTTTTATATTTTCAGATTACAAAAACTATTATCTACTATCCATATACCACTTGTATCACCATCTCTTTGCCGAACTAGTGCACCTATACAATTTACCATTGTATTGGGTGTGTTGGGGACACAAGAGAATCTTTGTTATTTGGTTGCAAGGTTGCTTGAGAGAGACCATCTTCATCCTACAGCTCCTACGGATTGATAAACCTTAGGTCATCCACTTGAGGGAAATTTGCTACTGTCCTACAAACCTCTGCACTTGGAGGCCCAACAACCTCTACAAGAAGAAGGTTGTGTAGTATACATCAGGTGTTAGATGTGTACAGTCCCTTTTCAATACATCCCCATTGTATAAGGGGCTTTCTTGCACTTTACCACACATGTATGTGTAATGGCCTTTGGCCCTCAGTGAATACTAGTTGCTCATTATCCAACAGATTTTTGGATAAAAAATACTGGCACCAAAAGTATGACCTTTCCAAGTTCTAACTCACCGGGTGAGAATAAACTAGACTGCCGTCCTCCAACTTCTTAAAGAGCATGAAGTCTTCGTCCACAAAGGCTGAGGGATACCTGGCTTGGATATTCGTCGAGGGTTGCTTGACCCTCCGCAAACCATAGGTCCATGTCTAAATGATCATGGTCGCAATGAGCTACAACCAACCTGCCACTTAGCATTGCCAATGTCACCAAGAAATCCATGATGCTGGTGTCGATTAACAGCGGCCCTAGAATCGTTGCCGGCCTCCACTCATCTATGTTTAGGTCGAACGACGTGATGTGGTTTATGTCGGAAGTAGCTGACCTCCACTCCTCGGAGCTGGGGTGATACTGCATTGCGAGGAAGTAGACGACCCCCTGGATGAAAACGCCGTATATTCCTAAGTTGAACCGGATGCATACTAGCGGGCTCCGCCTCCGTGGCTCCGCCTCCAGTGCGGCTGTCGGTGTCAAAACCGGCGGATCTCAGGTAGGGGGTCCCGAACTGTGCGTCTAGGATCGATGGTAACAGGAGACGGGGGACACGATGTTTACCCAGGTTCGGGTCCTCTATATGGAGGTAATACCCTACGTCCTGCTTGATTGATCTTGATGAATATGAGTGTTACAAGAGTTCATCTACCACGAGATCGTAATGGCTAAACCCTAGAAGTCTAACGTGTATGACTATGGTATGGAATATATCCTTTCTGGACTACCACCCCTCTGGTTTATATAAACACCGGGGGGTCTAGGGTTTACATAGAGTCGGTTACATAAGAAGGAATTGATGACCCACAAGTATAGGGGATCTCTCGTAGTCCTTTCAATAAGTAAGAGTGTCGAACCCAATGAGGAGCAGAAGGAAATGATAAGCGGTTTCCAGAAAGGTATTCTCTACAAGTACTGAAATAAGTGGTAACAGATAGTTTTTGTGATAGGATAATTTGTAACGAGCAACAAGTAACAAAAGTAAATAAAGTGCAGCAAGGTGGCCCAATCCTTTTTGTAGCAAAGGACAAGCCTGGACAAACTCTTATATAGAGAAAAGCGCTCCCGAGGACACATGGGAATATCGTCAAGCTAGTTTTCATCACGTTCGTATGATTCGCGTTCGGTACTTTGATAATTTTGTATGTGGGTGGACCGGTGCTTGGGTACTGTCCTTACTTGGACAAGCATCCCACTTATGATTAACCTCTATTGCAAGCATCCGCAACTACAACAAAAGTATTAAGGTAAACCAAACCATAGCATGAAACATATGGATCCAAATCAGCCCCTTACGAAGCAACGCATAAACTAGGGTTTAAGCTTCTATCACTCTAGCAACCCATCATCTACTTATTACTTCCCAATGCCTTCCTCTAGGACCAAATCATGGTGAAGTGTTATGTAGTCGATGTTCACATAACACCACTAGAGGAGAGACAACATACATCTCATCAAAATATCGAATGAATACCAAATTCACATGACTACTAATAGCAAGACTTCTCCCATGTCCTCGGGAACAAACGTAACTACTCACAAAGCATATTCATGTTCATAATCAGAGGGGTATTAATATGCATATAGGATCTGAACATACGATTTTCCACCAAATAAACCAACTAGCATCAACTACAAGGAGTAATTAACACTACTAGCAACCTACTAGCATCAATCCCGGACTTGGAGACAAGAATTGGATACAAGAGATGAACTAGGGTTTTGAGAGGAGATGGTTCTGATGAAGATGTTGATGGAGATTGCCCTCTCCCGATGAGAGGAGCGTTGGTGATGACGATGGTAATGATTTCCCCCTCCCGGAGGGAAGTTTCCCCGGCAGAATAGCTCTGCCGGAGCCCTAGATTGGTTCCGCCAAGGTTCCGCCTCGTGGCGGCGGAGTTTCGTATGAGAAGATGGCTTATGATTTTTTTTCTCATCGAAAGACTTCATATAGCAGAAGATGGCCACCGGAGGGCCACTAGGGGGCCCATGAGGTAGGGGGCACGCCCAGGGGGTAGGGCGCACCCCCCACCCTCGTGGGTAGGGTGTGGCCCCCCTGGTGAACTTCCTCCGCTGAGTATTTTTTATATATTCTGAAAACATCTTCCGTGAAGTTTCAGGACTTTTGGAGCTGTGCAGAATAGGTCTCTAATATTTGCTCCTTTTCCAGCCTAGAATCCCAGCTGCCAACATTCTCCCTCTTTATGTAAACCTTGTAAAATAATAGAGAATAGGCATAAGTATTGTGACATAATGTGTAATAACAGCCCATAATGCAATAAATAACGATATAAAAGCATGATGCAAAATGGACGTATCAACTCCCCCAAGCTTAGACCTTGCTTGTCCTCAAGCGAAAGCCAAAATCAAAAAATATGTCCACATGTTTAGAGATAGAGGTGTCGATAAAAATAAAATACGGACATGAGGGCATCATGATCATTCTTAGAACAACAACTTATATAATTCTTATCATATGATTTCTTATGCTAGAGTAATAATTCAATCACAATTTCAAGTATGAATCGTAAACTTCATTGAAAACTAACAAACTATAATCTCAGTCATTGGAGCAATTGCAATTTATCATAACATAGGAAAGAGTCAATGTATAAGAGCTTTTCAGCAAGTCCACATACTCAACTATCATATAGTCTTTCACAATTGCCGACACTCACGCAATACTTATGGGTATGGAGTTTTAATCAGATACAGAGAAAGATAGGGGCTTATAATTTTGCCTCGCAACATTTTACCTCAAGGGTAATGTCAACAATAATAGTTCATCAGAACTGACATCCAACTAGCCATATATACTAGGATCTTTCCAACATACTGTGCTTGCCAAAGGATAAATTGTAAAAAGGAAGGGTGAAGATGACCATGACTCTTATGCAATGTAGGAGATAGAAGTAAAAGATAGGCCCTTCGCAGAGGGAAGCAGAGGTTGTCATGCGCTTTTATAGTTGGATGCACAAAATCTTAATGCGAAAGAACGTCACTTTATATTGCCACTTGTGATATGGACCTTTATTATGCAGTCTGTCGCTTTTATTTCTTCCATATCACACGATCGTATAAAGCTTATTTTCTACCACACTAATAAGTCACACATATTTAGAGAGAAATTTTTATTGCTTGCACCGATGACAACCTACTTGGAGGATCTTACTCAATCCATATGTAGGTATGGTGGACTCTCAGGGAAAAACTGGTTTAAGGGTATTTGGAAGCACAAGTAGTATCTCTACTAGGTGCGATGAATTTGACTAGCATGAGGGGGAAAGGCAAGCTCAACCATGTTGGATGATCCATGACAATATAATTTATCTCAGATGTAAGAAAACATAACCCATTACGTTGTCTTCCTTTATAAAAGCAAAACTCACAACTAGCTCATACTAAGAACTTTTATTCTACTAGATCAAGATATTATCAAAAGGATTGAAGTAAGAAAAACGGTAAAGATAAAAGTTATGGTGATACGATACCGGGGCACTCCCCCAAGCTTGGCAGTTGCCAAGGGGAGTGCCCATACCCATGTGATTATGTCTCTCTTTTCGGGGATGGTGATGTGATATTCTTGGCGATGATGCCCCTCGGGATACGATTCTCCTCCTCGAGCTTATTGACTTGATGCTTGAGGTCCATTATTTCCTTTCGGAGTTTTCCTGTAACAGCCAAAGCTCCCTGCACCCAAGGGTGTTGCATAGCTGCGGGAGAACCAGTCACACTCTTTTTCATATTCTCATAAGAAAGAAATCTAACATTGGAAGGGATAACCGAGTTTGGAATAGCCGAGCTCTGCAGTTATCCCATTGTGAATCCAGCTCGGAAGCGGGAAGTGACTTCTTGATCCTCTTCCATGGAATCTATCCTCTTCAAATCATCCCTCATCTCTTCCTCCGTGGCTGGCCCAAAGAGGTCAACATTGTTATTTGTCATTGATCTCGGTGCCGGATGAGACACCCGGCTCTCCCCGACTGACTCTTGCGAAGACATCTTGCTCTAATCTGCAGCGGCAACAGCTCGAAACACAAACAGAGGATAATTGCGTGATACGGGAGTCAAAACCTCCGGGAGATTATATAATGAATTTTTACCGACAAAAATACGTGTCGTGCAAGAAAACGGAGTCCGGAGAGCGCACGAGGTGCCCACGAGGTAGGGGGCATGCCCAGTAGGGTAGGGCGTGCCCTCCACCCTCGTGGGGCCCTCGTGTCCTTCCCGTACTACTTCTTATTTTTCTATTTTTCTAAATATTCCAAAACGAAGAAATATTGCCTTAAAACTGTTTTGGAGTCGGTTTACTTACCATACCACATGCCTATTCCTTTTCGGAGTCTGAAACGTTCTGGAAAGTGTCCCTTATGTATTCCTCCGGGGTTACGGTTTCAATAATATTGGTTTCAACATTTATGGGATTACCTGAGATATAATGTTTAATTCTCTGACCGTTTACCACCATAGGATTTGTGCCTTCGAAGTTGTTGATTTTTATGGCACCGGAACAATAGACCTGCTCGATAACATAGGGCCTTCCCATTTAGAGAGAAGTTTTCCTGCAAAAAATCTTAAATGAGAGTTGTATAGCAATACATAATCACCTACATTAAACTCGCGCTTTTGTATCCTTTTGTCATGCCATCTTTTAACCTTTTCTTTAAACAACTTGGCATTTTCATAAGCTTGGGTTCTCACCGGCAAGCATTTTAAGAGGCCTCTTCTCACCGGCAAGTTTGAAATCATAGTTGAGCTCTTTAATAGCCCAATATGCCTTATGTTCTAGTTCGAGAGGTAAGTGACATGCTTTTCCATATACCATTTTATACGGAGACATACCCATAGGATTTTTATTTGCAGTTCTATAGGCCCATAATGCATCATCAAGTTTCTTGGACCAATTCTTTCTAGATCTATTAACAGTCTTTTGCAAAATTAATTTGAGCTCTCTATTACTCAATTCTACTTGACCACTAGACTAAGGGTGATAAGGAGATGCAATTCTATGATTAACATCATACTTAGCAAGCATTTTACGGAAAGCACCATGAATAAAATGTGAACCACCATCAGTCATTAAATATCTAGGGACTCCAAATCTTGGAAAAATAACTTCTTTAAGCATTTTAATAGAAGTGTTATGATCAACACTACTAGTTGGACTAGCTTCTACCCACTTAGTAACGTAATCAACAGCAACTAAAATATGTGTATATCCATTAGAGGAAGGAAAAGGTCCCATATAGTCAAAGCCCCAAACATCAAATGGTTCAATAACGAGTGAATAGTCCATAGGCATTTCTTGACGTCTACTAATATTACCAATTCTTTGACATTCATCACAAGATAAGACAAACTTACGGGCATCCTTGAAGAGAGTAGGCCAATAAAAACCAGATTGCAATACCTTATGTGCAGTTCTATCTCTAGCATGGTGTCCTCCATAAGCTTTGGAGTGACACTTGCGTAGGATCTGTTCCTATTCATGCTCAGGTACACAACGTCTAATAACACCATCTACTCCTTCTTTATAAAGATGTGGGTCATCCCAAAAGTAATGCCTCAAATCATAAAAGAACTTTTTCTTTTGTTGGTATGTGAAACTAGGTGGTATAAACTTAGCAACAATGTAATTAGCATAATGAGCATACCATGGAGCAGTATGAGAAGCATTTATGACATTTAATTGCTCATCAGGAAAGCTATCATCAATAGGTAGTGGGTTATCAAGCACATTTTCTAACCTAGACAAGTTGTCTGCAACGGGGTTCTTAGCTCCCTTTCTATCAACAATATGTAAGTCAAATTCTTGTAGCAAGAGAACCCATCTAATAAGTCTAGGTTTAGCATCTTTCTTTTCCATAAGATATTTAATAGCACCATGATCAGTGTGAATAGTTACTTTAGAATCAACAATATAAGGTCTGAACTGATCACAAGCAAATACAACTGCTAAGAATTCTTTTTCAGTAGTAGTATAGTTTCTTTGAGCATTGTCTAGGGTTTTACTAGCATATTGAATAACATTTAATTTCTTATCAACTCTTTGCCCTAGAACAACACCTACAGCATAATCACTAGCATCACACATAATTTCAAAGGGTAAATTCCAATCAGGTGGCTGAACAATAGGTGTAGAGATCAATGCTTTCTTAAGTATTTCAAATGCTTCTACACAATCATCATCAAAGACAAATGGTATATCTTTTTGTAATAAATTAGTCAGAGGCCGAGAAATTTTGGAGAAGTCCTTAATGAACCTCCTATAAAATCCGGCGTGACCAAGGAAACTTCTTATACCTTTGATGTCCTTGGGGCATGGCATCTTTTCAATAGCATCAACCTTGGCTTTATCAACTTCAATACCTCTTTCAGAAACTTTATGCCCCAAGACAATACCTTCATTAACCATAAAGTGGCACTTTTCCCAATTCAAGACAAGATTAGTTTCTTCACATCTCTGCAAAACTCGATCAAGGTTGCTCAAGCAATCATCAAAAGAAGATCCATAGACGGAAAAATCGTCCATGAAAACCTCACAAATCTTTTCACAAAAGTCAGAGAATATAGCCATCATGCATCTTTGAAAGGTAGCAGGTGCATTACATAAACCAAAAGGCATACGTCCATAAGCAAAAGTACCAAAAGGGCAAGTAAAAGTAGTCTTTGATTGATCTTTGGCTGACATAGGTATTTGAGAGAAACCAGAATAACCATCTAGAAAGCAAAATTGTGTATGTTTGGATAATATTTATAGCATTTGATCGATAAAAGGTAAGGGGTAATGATCCTTTTTAGTGGCCTTATTTAATTTGCGGAAATCAATTACCATCCTATAACCTGTAATAATTCTTTGAGGAATCAATTCATCTTTATCATTAGGAACGACAGTAATACCTCCCTTCTTAGGGACACAATGGACAGGACTTACCCACTGACTATCAGCAACGGGATAGATTTTACCTGCCTCAAGGAGCTTTAGTATTTCCTTTCTTACCACTTCTTTCATTTTAGGATTCAGCCGTCGTTGATGATCACGAACTGGTTTAGCATCTTCTTCCAAATTTATTTTATGTTGACATAGAGTGGGACTAATGCCCTTAAGATCATCAAGAGTATACCCAATAGCAGCATGGTGCTTCTTCAGAGTTTTCAATAATCTCCCTTCCTCATGCTCTGAAAGGTTAGCACTAATAATAACATGATATATCTTTTTCTGATCAAGATAAGCATATTTAAGAGTATCAGGCAACGGTTTAAGCTCAAACACGGGATCACCCATGGGTGGAGGAGGATCCCCTAGGATTTCAACAGGCAAATTGTGTTTCAGAATAGGTTCCTGTTTAAAGAATACTTCATCTATTTCCCTTCTTTCATTCATAAACATATCATTTTCATGGTCTAGCAAATATTGTTCTAAAGTATCACTAGGAGGTACAGCAATAGAAGCAAGACCAATAATTTCATCCTTACTAGGTAATTCTTCTTCACGGTGTTGTCTCCTAAATTTAGTGAAAATAATTCATGAGACATATCATCTAAACCGATAGTAACAACATCCTTTTTGAAATCTATGGTAGCATTAACAGTGTTCAAGAAGGGTCGACCAAATATAATGGGACAAAAGCTATCTTGTGGGGAACCAAGAACAAGAAAATCAGCAGGATATTTAGTTTTCCCACACAAGACTTCAACATTCCCATTGGTGAAATAGTATCTCTATTGGCAAGAAGAAATTGTGACATCAATATCTTCTAAGTCAACAGGTGCAATATCATGCATAATTTCTCTATATAGGCTAATAGGTATTGCACTAGCACTGGCACCCATATCACATAAGCCATGATAACAATGATCTCCTATTTTAACAGAAATAACAGGCATGCCTACTACAGGTCTAGGTTTATCTTTAGCACAAGGTTTAGCAATTCTAGCAGTTTCATCACAGAAATAAATAACATGCCCATCAATATTATCAGACAAGAGATCTTTAACAATAGCAGTATTAGGTTCAACTTTAATTTGCTCAGGAGGTGCATACGTTTTAATATTGCTTTTACGAACCACAGTTAAAGCTTTAGCATGCTCCTTTATTCTGACAGGGAAAGGTGGTTTCTCAACATAAGAAGTAGGAACAATAGGATCATTATAGGTACAACTACTTTTACTTCTATGGGAGGATTATATTTAAACCACTTCTCCTTGGGGAGATCAACATAAGTAGCAAAAGATTCACAGAAAGAAGCTACTATTTCAGAGTCAAGTTCATATTTAGTGCTAAACTTACGGAAAACATCGGCATCCATAAAAGATTTAACACAATCAAACCTAGGTGTCATACCTGACTCCTTACCTTTTTCGAGGTCCCAATCTTTAGAGTTGCGTTTAATTCTTTCCAATAAATCCCATTTGAATTCAATAGTCTTCATCATAAAATAGCCAGCACAAGAAGTATCAAGCATGGTGCGATTGCTATTAGAAATCCGAGCATAAAAATTTTGAATAATCATTTCTCTCGAGAGCTCATGATTGGGGCATGAATATAACATTGATTGAAGCCTCCCCCAAGCTTGAGTATTCTATAGTCTCACCTAAATAGCTTGGCGTAATCATGGTCATAGCTGTTTCCTGTGTGAAATTGTTATCCGCTCACAATTCCACACAACATACGAGCCGGAAGCATAAAGTGTAAAGCCTGGGGTTCCAATTTGAATTGTTTGTAATTCCATGACCCCATATCATCACATAGCCTATACCATGTCGATGCATCTCCCTTCAAAGATAAAGGGAAGACCTTCTTCTTAACAACATCTCCGGGTACACCTGCAAGCTTAAATAATCCACAAACTTCATCCACATATATTAGATGCTCATCAGGATGCTTTGTTCCATCTCCTAC